>NW_027468961.1:10000-299149 GCF_051014615.1 Bombus vancouverensis nearcticus
CTTCTTTATCGCTGCCATTGATTATCTTTAGCAGTGTTCTTCCTTCCACGTTTATTGTCTTGTCTTTTGATCGTCTGTTTTTTTCTTTCCCTACGTCCTCGTTTATCGACCCTCCCTCTTCTCCCGTTCTTGCGTTCCAGTCTCCGCCGATGATCACCACTTCCTCTTCTCTTCCGTCTACTCTTTCCTCTATTTTTTTCCATGTCCCTTATGTATCTTGATTATAAACCATCATTATCCTATACGTCTTGTAATTGTATATTATTTTTCTTCCAACTATATTATCACTAATTCCTTTATATCCTATTTCTCTTAGGTTTTTATTTATACCCGTTGTTATTCTTCCCTTTGCTCTTCCTTTTTTCCTTACTGTCATTGCTGCCCTGCATTTCCAGTCGAATTCTTTGGGTAGTCTATATTTTAACTTTTCTCTTTTGTCCTTACTTATTAGCCCTGCTACATTTCAGAAGCACGTTTTCATCCCCATTGTAGTCCCCCCTCCTGTTCCTCTTTTTTCATTTTCCTTCCCCTCTCTTTCTTTCTTCCTCCAGCCTCTCTTCGTTTTCGTTCCACCTGTACCATTTGTTCTCTATTGTTAGTTTCTTGTATCCTGTCCTTACATATTCGCCTTGTTCCATTCTTTCTCTGGCTACCCTTCTTATGTGTTGCTTCCCATCCCTTTCTTTTTTTGTCAGATCATCGTCCATGTATACACCCTTTTCCCCATTTGCTTTTCTCCTTCATTATCCTTATTTTTTCCTCCATTGATTTCATCGTTCCCACTATTATTGTGTTCTTGCCCCCCCCCACCCCACCTTTATCATATGTGCTTTTTCTACTTCTGCCCCTATCCTCATTTTTTCGTTTATGAACTCCTTTACTGTCTCTTCATTGCTTCCTTCGTTCCAGTCCACTCCCTTGATTACTATGTTTCTTCTTCTTTCCTCTCTCTCTGCCCTGTCCTGATCCTCTCCAATTCTTCTGATTCTACCCAATAATTCTTTCTTTTCCCATTCCCACTCTCCTTTCTCTCTGTCTGTCTCTCTTTCCCTTCTTTCCCTTTCCTCTTTCATTTCTCTCTTCAGCTTCTCCACTTGCTTTTCCAATATACATATATTTTATTTCCTCGATGATTGCCTCGAATCCTCTTTCCATTTTCTCTATTTTTTCCACCACTGCCTCCATTACTTTCTCTCTGGCTGGTGTCTCTTTTTCTGTCGAACTGTATTTGTCCAGTGTATTTTTGAAGACTGCTTTACCAGTACTCCTTGGTCTTCCCCTGTTTGTCGCCATCTACCGTTTCCCTACCTTACTTTGTTTTGCCGCGCTTCTAGTCTCCTAACCTCTTCTTTTCTAGTTTTTCTTATTTGTAGCTTTCTCTCGTTCTTGTCTCCTTTTTCGCTTTTCTTTTGCCTTCTCCTTGTATGCTCACTCTTTATTTTCCCTTCTTCATGCCTCTTTATGCTTCCTGTTCCTTTTTCCCTTCACACTTCACTTTTTCCCCAGAGATCTCCGTCCGTGTGTTACCCTCGGCCCGATCCGAACCGAAAGTCCAAGTAAGGATTACCATTTTTGGCAAGCGAGTTTATGTAATTGTCCATTTTGTCGTCATATGCTTTAGAGAATTTTGTGTGCACTTAGTATCGATGTTAGTATAGTTGATTGGAAGGTTTCTGTTTTCTTCATATTTGATTTGGCAACCATGCCCCATTTTTGTAGTTCATAAGACCAGGCTGCATATGTCCGATTTAGATTTTCTTGCTACGAGCTACATGGAATTTCTGATTAGATGTAAGTGTTTAGTTTTTTCTTGTATGTGTTTCTTCCAGTTCAACTTATGACCCAGATGTAACTCATATCAAATTTAATTTATATATATATATCTATAAATATATATATATAAATATTTTAAAATTTAAATACACATATATTTATATATATATATATATTTAATGTATTTAAATACACACACAAATCTACTTATTTATATTTATATATATATATATAAACACAAACTTACTAATAATATTAATATATTTATATAAATACATACAAATTTATTAATATACACACATATTTAAATATATATATAAAATACACACACACACACATATTTAAATATAATTTTTAAAATAAAATTAATTTTTAAATTAATAATACTAATTAAAAATCAATAAATAAATATTAAATAATTTATTTATATGTATATATATAAATTTAATAAAAATTAATTTTTTAATTAATTAAATTTATATAAACAAACTTTTATATATTTAAATATAATAATTAAAAACTTAATCTATATATATATACATATAAATTTTTATAATTTTTAAATTAATAATAATTTATTATAAAAAAATTTTATTAAAAATTAAATATTTTTTTAAATACAAATTAAAATACTATCAAAACAATAAATTCTTTTATTAAATAAATTAATATTAAATATATTAAAATTAACACTAATAATTCAACCCAACATATTATTATTAATTTATCATATCGAATACGAGGTAATACACCACGAATTATAATTAATAAAATTAAATGAAATAAATAAACTAAAATAAAACTAAATGATCATCAATTTAATCCAAAAAACATTATTGTTAATAATAATCTTATAAATATAACATTTAAATATTTAGATAAAAAAAATTAATACAAATAATCTTCTATAATATTCAACATTAAATCCAGAAACTAATTCTGATTCACCTTCAATCAAATCAAATGGAACTCGATTTAAATCAATTAATGCTCTAATTATAAAAATAATATATAAAGGATATATATAAAAAAATATATATATTATATTGAAATTTTATAAATATAAATAAAGAATAATTCTCAATTAAAATTATTAGTAAAAAAAAAACCAAAAATAATAAAATTTCAAATGAAATTATTTGAGAAACTGAACGTAATGAACCTAAAATTGAATAATTACATAAAGACACTCAACCAATTATTATAATTGGATAAACCATTAATCTCAAAATTAATATTAAAAAAATAATTCTATAATCAATAAAAAGAAAAGAATATATTCAAGGATAAATAAATCATAATATTAATGATAAAAAAATATAATTATTGGACTATATAAATATAAATTATTAAAATTAAAAAAAAAATTCCTTTGATATCAATTTTAAAGCATCTCTAAAAGGTTGAAATAAACCTTTAATTATTAATTTATTTGGACCTTTTCGTAATTGAATATAACCTAATATTTTACGTTCAAATAAAGTTAAAAAAGCCACTCTAATCAAAATTATAAATATTAATAAAAAATTAAAAAAAAATTATTATATATTATAATTTTATTATAATTTATTTAAATTCTAAATTTAATGCACTAATTTGCTAATATAATCAAAATTATTAATTAAAGTTAATAATATAATTTAATTAAAAATTATAGTCCTTTCGTACAAATAATTTATTTATTTTTATAGATAGAAACCAATCTGACTCACGTCGATTTGAACTCAAATCATGTAAGATTTTAAAAGTCGAACAGACTTAATTATTAAACTTCTGCATTTAAAATTTATCTTAATTCAACATCGAGATCGCAATCATCTTTATTAATATGATCTTTAAAAAGATATTACGCTGTTATCCCTAAGGTAATTTATTCTTTTAATTTATAATACAAGATCATTAATTATTCTTTAATTAAAGTTTATATTTAAAATAAAGTTTTATAAATTTACTGATCCTCCCAATTAAATATTTATATTTAAAAAATTTAAAATCTAATATATATAAATATAAAATTCTGTAGGGTCTTATCGTCTCATAAATATATTTTAGCATTTTTACTAAAACTTTAAATTAATTATATATATATGAGACAGTATATATCTCATTAATTCTTTCATTCTAGTTTTTAATTAAAAAACAATTGATTATGCTACCTTTGTACAGTCAATTATACTGCAGCCATTAAATAATTAAATCATTGGGCAGATAGACTTAAAATTAAAATCAATAAGCCATGTTTTTGATAAACAGGTGAATATATTTAATTTGCCTAATTCCTTATATATATATATATATATATATTTCAAAATTTATTAAAAAATAAAAATTTTAAACATAAAATATTACTAATATAATCATTATACTTAATTTAAATAAATTATAAATTATTTTTTTTATAATAAATATATATTATTCAATTTTATATAAATTTCTTAAATTTTTAAAATAAAATCATTAAATTATTAAGTATTTATTAATAAAAATTATTACTAAATCAATATAATTATAATATAAATTTTTAAATAATAATAATAATTTAATTATATATTTAAATTTATAGATTATCCCATAAATTTTTTATATAAAAATAAAAAAATTATAAAATAAATTTTTTATATTTTTTATATATAAATTAAATTCATTTTAAAAAAAACTAGATATAAAAAAATCGATTAACATTTAATTTCTAAATATATATTATAATTTTTTATTCAACAAAAACATAATTATATATTTAACTCTTTTTCTTTCGAGAATAATAAAATTACTAAATTATATTAATTAACCCTGATACAAAAGGTACAAAATTTATTTTACTTATTTAATTCTTTAAAATTTCATTCACATTACTAAATCTATATATCATTATATTATTTCATAAATTATTACTTTAACAATTATTTATTATACAACTTTACAAAAATATAATTTAATAAATTTTAAACTAAAATATTAAATTTATTATTTAAAAAAAAATTCAATTTAAATAATTTTCATTAAAAATGAAATATTATAAAAACTAATTTTTTATCTAAAAACATTTTCCAATATTTTTACTATGTTACGACTTATTCCACAAATGAAATTGACCGGCAATTTGTACACTTTTCACAACTATTTTCAAATTAATTAATTTATTAATTTTACTTTTGAATCCTCTTTCAAATTAATATTAAAATATAATTATTAAAAAATTAAATTTATTATAACTCATAAATTCTTAAATATACTACATTTTGATTTGAATTAAAATTTTTTATTAAATTTTTATTAAAATTAATTTTATATAATAATATACAACAATACATAAACATCTACTTAAGTTTATCTTATCGTGGATTATCAAATTAAACCACAAGTGGCAGATAGCGCGGAGACAATGTATCTATGTGCTGAATCAAAAGTAAAACTTTTTTATTTCTAATTTCTCCAAAATTAAACTCTTACTAATATATTTGTGATGTTAGATTTACTTATTGATATGTATTTAATTATCATTTACTCAGTAAGCAAATATGCTCCAAATTATATCGTGCTTGGTCTTATCTGAATGAGAAAAGTGTGACAAATATGTTGGTAAATGATTTCATTTACTACAATGAATCAAAAATAAAAAGAATTTGATTTATGAGTTGAGGGTCTCAGCTTGTGGGAAGTTTTTAATGTTTGCGTAATGTACGCCTAGTATAGGTGCTCACGTAAACGTTGCACTTCATACTACCATTTATTGACTTACAATGTAACCATTCCTTAGACTATGAACTTACAAACTAGTATAGGGAGGCCCGATATTGTATTATGGATCGCTGACATTTTAGGAGGGGGAAGAAAGAGAATAAACGTATGAGATATATAATTACGTATATATGATTACACAATTGCAGGGAACATTTTCTTAATTTAACTGTGTTTGTATAACTGTGTTTGTCAATTCACATCAGAGACCAGGCCACACACCGCGGGCAGGATGGCGCCCAGATGTCTGCACATCCTTGGCGCGTGCCCTCAGTAGTCCTAAGTACCCACCAGGGGTCTTGGAATTTTCATAGTTAAGGTCCTTCAGGCCAAGCGAGTATCTCTTGTCTTAGATTTCCTTTTACGTTTATTGTTTACTACGGGTTAACAGGGAAAGTAGGTTTTCCTCGCGTCTGCTATGTTGCGTTAGCAACTTTCTCACGAGGGCGGCTAAAACCCTTCCTGGTCCACCAACCGTCTTATTATCCAATCGGAGAAAGATGTCTACTACCCTCACTTCCTTAACAAAAATTATCATCAACAAGTCCGATAGTCCCGTGTCCTTAGACACACCCATCCCTAGCTTTCCCCAGACACAGTATCGTCAGTAAAACTTCACTTATTCCGTATCCTTAGAATAGTCAACATATCTTTACCGGTCTCTATCCTTATAACAGTCGCGTACTTAACGTATCAGTGTAACTAGGTTTTACATAAGGTGATTGGAGTGAATTGTGATTTGTGTGTGTTAATTCAGTGTGTATTTCATTGTGATTGCTGAATTCATAATAAAGATTAATGAAAACAAAATTAATAGTTGTGTTACGACTCAGCTATTTTATTTTATCGTCTAACCCTCAAGTTTACGTGACATTTGCATTGTTCTTTTGTGATCTTTGCTTACAATCTTTGGTTCATTTACTAACTAAACATACGGTTTTCTTATTGCTATAATTTAATTTTCTACGGTGGTTAGCCACCAATATTTATCTTTATTGTCTTTGAGTGTCTCACTTAAATCTACGGTTGACAATTTATACATAAGTCTTATATTGCTATCCTTATGGTCTATGTCGCTATCGTACAGTATTTTTTATTATTACGTTTCTGCTGTAGTGATAGAATAATGCTAAGTTATTATTGTTTTGGATTAATTTCGCGCTATCTAAACAGGTGAAGGATTCCGGGGGGAAATAACCTGTTTTTTGAACGTGTTTATGGTATAACGGGTTTGACTATAGATTGTTGGCGACGATGAAGTTTATGATTATTTTGTGTATCTTTGACCAGTGGTCTGACTAATTTAAGAATGAAGAATCGATATGGATTAATTTGGGCTCTTCGTATAGCTTGTGATTTGCTATATTTGCTAAATTTCAATTCTGGCAATCTATATATTCCTAAACATGCTGTGATGTATTTTCTTTCAATGATTCTTAATTTTTCCGTGGCGTTGACACTTACATTGAAACAGATTTAACGACCATACATTAGAATGGTTGGTCTAATTAGTGTTTTGTAGCAGTGAAGTTTTATTGATCTGTGCGAATCTTTCGAGTAAGGTAGTCTTATGAGGTATAAGAAGAACTTATCTGCTTTCTATAACTGTGTCTTTATGTTGTCGTTGTGATTTAACCCGAAGTTTAGATGGACTCCGAAGCATCTAACTTTGTTTGCATCGGAAAATTTTCCGTTGATATTTTCTGTTGTATGGAAGAATATTTTCGAATTTATTCTCACGTCGTACTTTGCTTTTGAAGTTTTTGAAATATATGGACTGAACGAGATTGTTTCACATTTATGGGTGTAGATTCTTAGCTTCCGTGTTGGAAAGCGTAATTTTTTACTTTCTTGACTAGGTCTTGCAGCTGGATTTTTATTTGTCAGGGTTTATTGTTTCTTGTTTTATTGTTTATTAACATATCATTTACGAATGCTATTGCTGATTTATTATTTTGATTGCCGTTCTTGTTCATGCCATACATTTATAATAGGACACTAAACATGGATATTGAACAGGATAGGCCGGTTTACCGTGTCTTACTGTAGATCTCGATGCGTTTGGTCCTTTTGCTTGATCCCTCTGAGAGGTAGACGTATCTATCATTTTCTTTTTAATTTTTCCTTTATTAAACGTTCTTATTTGTTTCTACAAATACTTACATTTTTGTATCATTTGCTAATTACTATAGCATGGGGATTCCTGTGCTATTACCCATAATAAAAAAAAACCAAATAAAATAAGGAAGGTTTTTAACGTTTTAATTAGAATGTATGGGTGTGTGATTTGTTAATAATTGAGGATGAGTAAGGATAACTATTATCATTATTATTATCATTATTCTTATCATTATCATTATCATTATCATTATTGTTATTATTATTATTGTTATTATTATCATTATCGTTATCGTTATCGTGTTATCGTTATCGTTATCGTTATCGTTATCGTTATCGTTATCGTTATCGTTATCGTTATCGTTATCGTTATCGTTATCGTTATCGTTATTATTATTATTATTATTATTATTATTATTATTATTATTATTATTTTCTGTGTCCCTTGGTTCTCCTGTTATTTCTCATTCTTCTATTACGTGTCTCAGGTCTTCTTCTTTCTTTTTACATAGCTTGCATCTTTTTTCTCCCTCTTCTTTCCAGTATTCCCTTGATTTAGTCTCGTTTCCACATCTGAATCTTGCTAATATTTTTCTGTCCTTCCACTTCATCCTCCCTTCTAAGTATTTTGCTAACTCTTCTTTGGCGATTTTTCTATAATGTTTGTCATATTTTCATTCCCTTATCCTTTCCCCCCTCTCTTCTGCTTCTCTCTTTCTCCTTTCTTCTATAATTTGGTCTAGTGTCGTCTTTTCTTGCTCTTCTCTTACTTCCATCTGTGTCCCTCCATTTCTCATCCTTTCTAGTCCCTTCTTTCTCTCTCTTGCTCTTTTCCGTTATTGGCCATTTCCCCAGTTTCTCTCTCTTTCCTTTATGCACTTCTTTACTAGTTCCTTTTTTGACTCTATGGCTTTCCCTTCATACCTTGCTGCTCTTCCTAATACTTTTTCTTTGATTTCTGTTAGCTTACATTCTTCTATCGATATATAATTCGGTGTTGTCATATCTAAACCTAAGCTCCATTTCACATATCTTCTTTGTATTCTATCCAGCCTTTCTTCCATGTTCCAGCCTCATACCTATGCTCCAAACAGCGCCACGTTTTCTCTACCAGCGTTCCAAACATCTTCATTCTCCTCTTGTTGTCCTGTTTGGAAATTTTTTCTTCCACGCTCCATGTTTTCTTCATTGCTATTCTTGCTCTCTTTTTCCTGTCTTCTATGTGTTTCTCATCACTACCGTTTTTTCAGTAGTATGTACCCTAGGTATCTTATCTCGTCCACTTCTTCTAATTCTCGTTCTCCCCATTTCCATTTTCTTTGTCTCCTCTTGTTCTTTCGTTTTTTTCGAAAACTACACTCTTGGCCTTTTTCGTGCTCAGTTCCAATTCGGTTTCCTTTAAAAATATTTCGAATCTCTTTAGCATTTCCTTTAGCTTCTCCTCTCTATCAGCCATCAGCACAATATCGTCTGCATATGTCAATGACCATACCTTTCTTTCTCCTGCCACTATGCCCCCCCCCCCCGACTTGTCCTTTCCTTAATTCTTCTTCCAGCCCCGCCACGTAGATGTTAAATAGGGCTCAACGGGCATCCTTGTCTGACTCCCCTCACTGTCCAAAATTCTTTTGTGTTGTTATTCTTGATTCTTACCACATTCTTTGTTTCTACGTATATCTCTTTATTCCTTCTGGTTAAGTTTTCGTTAATCCCCATTTTTCTCATTTTCTCCTCCAATTTCTTTCTGTTTAGCCTGTCGAACGCCGCTTTTACGTCCGCAAAGCAGGCATGTAGTTTTTCTTTTTCTCTACTCAACTGTTTGTCTATGATATGGTTTATCACAAATACCGCGTCTTTCTTTTCTGAATCCGAATTGGCTCTCTTTCAGTTTGTTTTCAATCTCTGCCTTCAGTCGTTCGTGCAGTATCCCTGCACAGATCTTGTATGCTGTATCCATTAATGTTACTTTTCTGTAACCCTTCCCTACTCTCTTGTCCCTCTTTTTATATATCGGACATATTTGCTGCTTTTTTCCAATCTTCTGGTATCCCCACCCCATTCCATATTTTCCTTAACAGAACCCATAACGCTTCACCCACTTCCTTCGGTGCATACTTCTCCTTCAAGTTTCTTAGTTTGTATATCACCTCTTCCTTCTCTATATATTATCTTCTCTCTCCTCCATTATTTTCTCTTCTGCTCGATGCTCCTATTTTTTCCTGCCCTCTTTGTGCTCTGTTCCTTCTAAAATTTCCATAAAATGATTTTTCCACTCTTTCTCGCTTATTTCATACAATCTTCATCTATATTTTCTCTTCTTCTTCTGTATTTATTTATGTATTTCCACGCTTCTTGTTCTGTTTTGATCTTCTTGATTTTCACCATTTCTTCTTCTTCGTATCTTTCCTTTCTTTGTTTGCACCTCTATTTGAATGCCTTTTTTCCTCCATAAGAGCTTCTCCACTGTATTTTCCTTTCATAAACTTTGTCACCTTCCTTCTCATCTCTCTTTTACTCTCTTTTCCTCTCTTTCTATTCCTTATCTTTACTTTCTTCTTTTGCATTGCTTCGTTTATCTTCTTGTTGATTTCTGTCCACATTTCCGCTACTGTTCTTTCGTTGCAGGTCCAGTCTTTACATTCGTCCAAGTATTTTTCCACACTTTTGTTTGTCCATTCCCTCTTCTCCTTCTCTTCTTCTTCCTTTTCCTCATTTTTTTGTAATTCCGCCCCCCCCCCTATTTCTATTTCTAACGGCATGTGGCCTGACTCTGTTCTTTTTCCTATTTTCATGTAAATTATTTCTTCTGTCGCCTCCTGATTGCCAATCACATAGTCTATTACTGAGTTTCCTCTCTCGCCAATATAGGTCCGCTCCTCTCCTTCTTTATCGCTGCCATTGATTATCTTTAGCAGTGTTCTTCCTTCCACGTTTATTGTCTTGTCTTTTGATCGTCTGTTTTTTTCTTTCCCTACGTCCTCGTTTATCGACCCTCCCTCTTCTCCCGTTCTTGCGTTCCAGTCTCCGCCGATGATCACCACTTCCTCTTCTCTTCCGTCTACTCTTTCCTCTATTTTTTTCCATGTCCCTTATGTATCTTGATTATAAACCATCATTATCCTATACGTCTTGTAATTGTATATTATTTTTCTTCCAACTATATTATCACTAATTCCTTTATATCCTATTTCTCTTAGGTTTTTATTTATACCCGTTGTTATTCTTCCCTTTGCTCTTCCTTTTTTCCTTACTGTCATTGCTGCCCTGCATTTCCAGTCGAATTCTTTGGGTAGTCTATATTTTAACTTTTCTCTTTTGTCCTTACTTATTAGCCCTGCTACATTTCAGAAGCACGTTTTCATCCCCATTGTAGTCCCCCCTCCTGTTCCTCTTTTTTCATTTTCCTTCCCCCCTCTTTCTTTCTTCCTCCAGCCTCTCTTCGTTTTCGTTCCACCTGTACCATTTGTTCTCTATTGTTAGTTTCTTGTATCCTGTCCTTACATATTCGCCTTGTTCCATTCTTTCTCTGGCTACCCTTCTTATGTGTTGCTTCCCATCCCTTTCTTTTTTTGTCAGATCATCGTCCATGTATACACCCTTTTCCCATTTGCTTTTCTCCTTCATTATCCTTATTTTTTCCTCCATTGATTTCATCGTTACCACTATTATTGTGTTCTTGCCCCCCCCCACCTTTATCATATGTGCTTTTTCTACTTCTGCCCCTATCCTCATTTTTTCGTTTATGAACTCCTTTACTGTCTCTTCATTGCTTCCTTCGTTCCAGTCCACTCCCTTGATTACTATGTTTCTTCTTCTTTCCTCTCTCTCTGCACTGTCCTGATCCTCTCCAATTCTTCTGATTCTACCCAATAATTCTTTCTTTTCCCATTCCCACTCTCCTTTCTCTCTGTCTGTCTCTCTTTCCCTTCTTTCCCTTTCCTCTTTCATTTCTCTCTTCAGCTCCTCCACTTGCTTTTCCAATATATATATATTTTATTTCCTCGATCATTGCCTCGAATCCTCTTTCCATTTTCTCTATTTTTTCCACCACTGTCTCCATTACTTTCTCTCTGGCTGATGTCTCTTTTTCTGTCGAACTGTATTTGTCCAGTGTATTTTTGAAGACTGCTTTACCAGTACTCCTTGGTGTTCCCCTGTTTGTCGCCATCTGTCGTTTCCCTACCTTACTTTGTTTTGCCGCGCTTCTAGCCTCCTAACCTCTTCTTTTCTAGTTTTTCTTATTTGTAGCTTTCTCTCGTTCTTGTCTCCTTTTTCGCTTTTCTTTTGCCTTCTCCTTGTATGCTCACTCTTTATTTTCCCTTCTTCATGCCTCTTTATGCTTCCTGTTCCTTTTTTCCTTCACACTTCACTTTTTCCCCAGAGATCTCCGTCCGTGTGTTACCCTCGGCCCGAACCGAACCGAAAGCCCAAGTAAGGATTACTATTTTTGGCAAGTGAGTTTATGTAATTGTCCATTTTGTCGTCATATGCTTTAGAGAATTTTGTGTGCACTTAGTATCGATGTTAGTATAGTTGATATATATATATATATATATATATATATATATATATATATGGATATGTGTATATTAGTTAGTTAGAGGAGGTAGAACAAGAATTTTCCCGTTGATGGATTGGATAAGAATGTGAATTTTCGTTGTTTGATATAAATTTATTCCTACGTTTGCCTTCTTCTTCTCTTTTAATTTCGCTCTAGTAGTTTGTCATTAGAACCAAAGCTCAGTTCATTTACTACGATGGTTTCTATTGCCACTTCTATTTTCTTGCCCTTCGAGTTTAATAATCGAGGATGATTCCAACGATCCTCCCTGTGTGGGGTTCGTGTGGTTTCGCAAGCCTTACCCAAAGACGGGCAATATTTTGACAACAGTGGGAGGAGGAATGCGAAGATCGATGGGTGTTTTCGATAATCGAAAACACCGTTTGCACACGCCAACACAGCGAACGATCCTTTGGTTAAATTTTCGAAGGGAAATTGTTCTGCTATTTCTCTCTTACAATCGCATGCAATGATGGCAAGAATATCGGTAAATAGCAATGCCGGTATTGCTCTTAATTTTCGATTGACCCTGACGATGTATTTAATGGTCCTCTCTGTGCGGGACTTGTGTGATTTCGCAAGCCTTGCCCAAAGACGGGCAATGTTTTGCCAACAATGGGAGAAGGAATGCGAAGATCAGTGGGTGTTTGAGTAGCTGAAAACACCGTTCGCACAAGCCGACACAGCGGACAACCCCTTTGTTTAAAGTTTAAACAATGATTCTATCTTCAAAACCGTTCACGAAAATAAAACGAGGTCGATGATAGGAAGTTCTAATTCGATTCTCGAGGGCAACGAAATTATCAGAGAAGAAGGAAATTTTCAAAATTAATTTTCTTACCTTGAGGAGTAGGTGCTGTCTGGCGCCATTACCTTAGCTGCTCCGGTGGTCGTCGATGTTTTTGTTGGGTTTATTACTTGAACTCGAATATAGTTTACTATCAACTTTTACTTTATTTATCTATTTCGATACAGACTGAACAATTTACTAACTGGATTAATACCGCAATTACAATGCCCGTTTCTGTCTAAGCGATGAAATGAGGACTTCAAAGATAAAATTTTCTTTTTACTTAGTCGCGGCTCTCTTTTCTTGACCGAAAAACTAAAGACCCCGAAACGCAAAATACTATACAAAATTTTTAAACGCAATGATGAGCGCAATAACGAAAGTAGTAACAATGAACACAAAGAGTGAACAAAATAATAATGAACCGTAATAACAATGATCACTAAGAATGAATACAAAAATAATGAGCACAATATGGTACGTAAATTATAATGAGCACAAAGAATGATTAAAATAATAATGAGCGCTGCGCTATGTTGCTACGCTTATTTATAATGCCATCCCCCACGGAGTGGTGGTCCACTGGGGCTTCACTTCCGTGGGAATCGGGATGTTGCAGTTTGGGTTTCCTGAAATCGTACGTGAGACTGTCTTCTCATATCTATGATTCTTACCTCTGAATGAAAATCGACGCATCATAATAGTGTGATGCTGGTAGTGAACATCTTAAGAGAATCTTAATTAGCCTAGGCCCTGTTTTTAATATTTGATTTCATTCGACTGCATGTGGCCTTCTTTCATCTACTGGCCGTCGGTTTTTCGTAATCGCCACGCAAGCACGTGTTGCCGTACGGGTATATGTGTCGCTATCGAGTTTTACTGCCTCGGCTCCCATTGTTGGCATAACATACGGTCAGCGTAACAGTTACGTAATTATTTCATTCTAACCACTTCTAGTTAATTATGATTGCGACAATAGATCATGGGAGTTGTGGTGTCTTCACAAGAGATACCCTGCTTTCTCCCATGGGTTATTTACATTTTCCATTTCTGCTGCTATATTTTTATTGATTGTAGTATAATTTGACATTAATTGATGTACGGTACAAGGAGAAATGAGAACATTCTCCCATGAGAATATTATATGTTTTACCAGTTTATATTTTTTAAATGTTATATTTTATAAATTATATACATGCAGAAAAGATATGAAAGTTATAGAAGGAAATCTAAATAGAATCTTGTTATATTTTTTATTGATTACTATTAAGGTGTTTTGAAAGCAAAATGATAGCTTATACGCAATATTTTATTGTTTTACTTCTCATTGAATTATGCAAGTAAATCAGTTAGTCAATCAAAGTAAGACTATATATACATTACAAATAACTGTAACGTCTTAAAAATTACAAAATTCATTAATGGATATTGAAACATGGTAACATAATCCTTAGAAAGGTCTGTGAAATATAACACAAGGGTGAGCAGAGAGCAATCGCCGGTATCAACGAATGCCAAAGGATATGCCAAAATAGTAGGTCTTATTAAACGATCTTTTATTAAACGATCGACGCTTTTGCAACGATGTAAACATTTGAAACATCCAACATTGAAACGCTGGATATTTCTCGCCTCTCGCCGTAGAGAAAAGCTATAGAAATTACGAAAGTACGTATGCAGTGTAGGAAGTATCGAAGAAAGGATGTATTTAGTGATGGAAAATAATTTGACTCGAATGCGTTAGATGTTCCTAAGAATCATGCAGTACTAAACCATTATTCAGATAAAAGAAAAGGAGAAGAAAAGTGGAAAGATTAGAAATGATATACTTGCGTTGCGAACTTTGGGACGGAAACGGAAAGAAGATGCGCATGATACGTTTAGAATATGAACATGTTGGGTAGTGGAGAAATGACACTTATAGATATATGGAAGGAAAAAAATAATAACGGATGGATTCTTTCGTTCGTGCACTTAAATCAGATGATCATGTGGTTAGTATGAATTTCTGTAATAACGTCATTGGAAGAAATGGAGTTAATTATTCCTGCGCGATATAAAACGCAGCATACGCCAACCTCCTAATTATGGAAATTTTCATCACTTTATAGACGAATATATTTGTATGATTTGAATGTACAACTATCTCTAAAGAAATTACATGTAGAATTTTAGCATGTTTCTCTTGGCATAAAAATTGTGCAATATGATCAAGCAACAGCGATATAAAATAATATCACGTTGCAGTTTATCTGAACGAAAAAACGAAATATTTACATGTGTAATATTCACAAATAAAACTATGCAATTACCAGAGATATCGCAATCGATCGAAAATGTTGCACGATTCAAAACAGTTTCTTAAAAAAAGTTGAAAGAAGTGTTGGTTTATTAGATCATGTGAAACAAGAAAGTATTCACATAATGACAACTCCGAGGCTCTACTTCCTAGGATTATAGGATTTGAAGGTGCAGTTCTACCCCAGAAATGCTTGTAGAGCCTCTTCACCTCGCTTGCCTCTGGCGGTTGCCTGCCTGGTTCTAAGTAAGCCAAGTCATTGTTAACAATTACATCGGCCAACATCCTTGGACACATTTTAAAGATCTCCTGACAGCATGCCTTGACCCAAGATGACGGCATGCAGATAGGTTGTGTTCGCGTCGCTTCGTACACTGTCCGTGTGTACAAACAGTACGCCACGAATGTAATCCAGATGTCTTCACGTGGGCAGACGCCACCCGCCACCCGCCACTCGCCACCCGCCACCCGCCACCCGCCACCCGCCACCCGCCACGAATGCAAGCATGGTTTTGCAACCCTTGAAAACGCAAAAGCCTGAAAAAGGGGTAGAGTAGTCAACCCCTAAAGATACTAATATAAGCGCTACACCGATAAAGCAAAACAGCCCAGAAATCAAGAAGCGGTCTGATGAAGAGAAGGAGGATACTAAAGAAGAATCGCGGCCAATACCCGACATAAGGGAACGAGCTAACGATATGGAAAAGAGGATCCTACCATTCTGCCACGACCCGAGCAACAAAGTTAACAAGGGCAAACCGCAACGATAATGCGTTACTTTAAGGATATGAGAGGATTTGTGGAGAATCTCCTGCTCCACAACTGTCATCTAGCCGGAAGGCTAGAACAAGCTAAAAGCTAAGAATAAGGAAACTGCGATATTAAGCGCTGTGAGTAAGTCGCTGGAAGCCAGCAAGCGGCTTAAAACGGCCGTTAAGAAAACAACGAAGGCCGAGTCAAAACAGCTCTCGTACGCGGAAAAAGTGAAGATGGCCAACAATAAAGCGGACAAATGGCGGTAAAACCACCGAGAAATGTGGTTATAATCCGGTCGGAAGTTGAGGATGGTGAAATAAGAACCAGCGGAAAAGCGCGCGACGCGCTATTCACGCTAGTAATCCCCCGTAAAGGGGGAATACAAGTCACAGCAGTTGAAAACAAAATAAGCGACACCGGCCTAATCGTGGAAACGACGAAGGACTGAAGCCGGAAGGACTGAAAGCGTTCACAGAGGATGTACAGAATACACACATAACGTACGGACATTCGGAGAAAAAATAAAATAATCAGATGACTCATGCGAAAAATCGTTCTTCACATAAGTGGATGAATATCTGAAAAATATTCGAAATTCGAACATCTTACACATGTTCGCACATTTATCGAGAAGTGAGTTGTGTATTATACAATTTTTCTAGATGTATATGTTTTTTTGTCACATAAATGTTATTAGGCCAGTTGCTGAACAAGAGCATAAAGATTCATCACTTTGAGCAGAGGCATATGCTTGTACGAGTTTAAAATAATCTTCTTACCATTGAAATCTATCCATAGTTACGCTATAAATTATAATACAATTTGTATATTGTATTTGTATTCAACAGTACATCTCAACTGAACAAATGTATTGCGTAACAACTATTTATCACTAAAGCGAAGATGTCTAACCCAATCGAATTTTATTGTCAATGTTAGTATTATTTTAGAAATGATATAAATAGTAAAAATGAAAAGGAAACAACTTTTAATTCTCTGATAATTTAATAAGAGGAGCATCTAACGCTCCTTTTCTCTCGATCTGTTTAGCAATAATTTTATTCACTAATTTTTCGAGAGCTTCAAATATGATCTCACTGCGCTCAAGACTGTCAATAGACAACGTGCGGAGAAAACTTTGATGCCTCATCTGTGAAATGCTGTCAAAAAGGCTTTAAGTGAAAACATACATACATGCCTGTATGAAAACTGCAACTGCTCATGAATTCAATTTCGACTCGGATTTGAGAATCCTATAAGATATCATTTTAAACTATACTAAATATATAGAGTACGCTGTCCCGCGTATCCTGAAGATATCTTTAAAATGACGGTCCTACCAAATTAAATTCAGACTGTTTTCTGAAACTGCTTAATCAAATGATGCATTGATTTATTTTTATAGTAGTAAATCTGGGCATCAGAAATTTGCTCCGTCCATTTGAAAGTCCATCGAACTCGGTCTATTTATTACCGTTACGAAACATATATACTCTAGTAGGAACATTCCTAACACGATAATGCTTAGAGGAAAGCACGCCAGAATCGCTGTCTCTCAAATCCATTCAATGAATAAGAGACGAATGAAGATGCGTATTATAGTTATATGCAAGTATCCGTAAAGTGGTGTGAGACGTTCGAACAGGTTTGTTCGATGAAAATCAGCTACATACTCTGTTCCGGGTGAAGAAATGAGCCGCAAGTGGAAAAGGGTGAAAAGGGAAGGGGAAATAAGGAGAATACAAAGAGTTGATGAATGTAAGGAATGAAAGCTGAATCTCAAAATAAAGAACAAGAAAGAACAAGCTACTTACGATAACACGATTGCTAGTCATCTGTTCTCGATGACGATTGCCATACCACCGCCCTTGTTGAATATTTTAGCAGTGCTAGTATATTTGAGCATATTATATTTATATTTCGATGCACACTACCTCTTCGACCATTTATTTCCGTGATTATGACTGAAGAACAAACAGAAGATACTTATCGTAAATGAAATTTAAGCAAGAAGGAACTTTTTGCGATGTTAACTCCAAATGAGAAAATATGTATATATCAGTATGGATCATGACCTGCCTATTTTTACATTAAATGTTTTGAAAGGTTGTATTTCAAAGCATGGCATGGTTTTCGTCGAAGGAAATCGTTTCGTGGAAGGAAATAGTTTCAAATAGTGAAAGAGCAAAATTATATAACTCTGAAAGAATAATATAATTTAACATGAAAATATTAGAAAACTGAGTACATCGAAATATAATAGATATTTTACAAGGGAAGTAAAAATATAGGTAAATAAATATAAGTAAAAAAGTATAAGAAATCATTTATTTTTTCTAAAATATATTTTGTATGGCGCGTGCTATCATTTTGTTATCTCAAATTTATCTTCTATTTATATTTCTTTACATAATTTTCACAATATATTTATGAATTAGATGTATTTTCATAACCTACTACTAGCGTTCTACTAGCGAGTTTTCGCATGCTCAATGAGATATGTAGTATAGGAAGTGCATAAATATATATTTTTTATGTATCTTCAAACACGAACTAGAATATCGAGCATGTTATCATTTTCCTGTGGATTGTAAAATGATCAACCGTGGTTGATAAATTAACAAATTGTAAAAATTTGTCGATTTGTAGTACGAGTGCGGAGTGCGAGTAGTAACGATAGTGAACACACAATTGAATACCCAAACGACAAACTCCTGAGCTTTATACTTATTTTTACGTGGGTCCAAACTTTATCGATTCGATATAGGCTCCGACCGCTCTGGGTTATTTAAAATATATGTCGGGTTAAGATGGGAATTTTGGGCGCGTGACAACTCTTCGCGTGGACTAGCAAATGTATTTCCCATTGTATCGGCACCTCCGAGGTAACCTCACACGTGGCTAGGCTCGCTCTCGATGCTGCATGCCGCCACAATCACACTTCTCGGAAAACCCATACAACCACTCGTCAGACCTCCGTTAGGCAAAACGTTTATCTCGTGACCGTGGCTACGTTCGGCGACCAATTGTCACCTATAATAAAATCTATGCTAAAGTACTAGAGGATGTTCCGAAAATTTCCAAGGAAAGGCTTCGGCTTTCCTTGCATCTCCGACATATAGGTAGAGAAATAGGAAAGGATAGGGGAAGACGTTTGGATATAGTGGATTTGAAGTACAATTTCATTCGCAAAATATAGCGAACCAAGAAAGAACCGTGGAAAGATTTGGACATTTGTGCGCTTCGTGTGACGCTGGAGAGAAGAAAAGAAAAAAGAAACGAGAGGGAAGAGACCAAAAGAATGAAAAATGAAACCTTTCTTCACAAAAGACAGAAAAGATTCACTATGCATATTATTCGCTTCGCCTTATCGTTATCCACGTACGCACGCACGCACGCACGCACATTCACGGTTTCACCTTATACACTTGTTGTGTACTATCGTATCATTTTACCGACCAGTAGCGGTTGAAAATCCTATGTACTGTCTACCTCTCACTCGGTCGCAGATACATCGTTGAAGCCAGTTTAGACTCTAGCTCTGTTTAGACTCTAGGATATCGCGCGGGAATATACGCGCTTTTTCTCATACCTATAGAAATGTTAACTCAAATTTGGCGAAATTACTTATAATATTTATATTGATATTTATTTGATCTATTAGAATCGTTTTTAGATTAATATTTATATAATATTCCATAATCCATACAATGATTTTCCTCAAGCAAATAATAATTTAATATTTTTTTAAAAGTGTGATATCGTCCAAAACAATCGCTTCTGTGTAATGGAACATTGCAAAATTTACAGACAAAACATATTCTACTTCTTTTCTTTTTTAATTGTGCAAATTCTACATTGGGGTTTTGGGGCTTTTTTACTCCGACGACTAGACACTATGTTTATAAGTTTATGTTTTCCGAAATTTTATAGTCTTTGTGGGTGATCTAGTCTCGATGATCTGCTTGTCATATGTCTCATAAGTGTTTGCTGTACTAGATATTTCTTCGTCGTTTTCCTTTGATCCACAATCTTCTATCCACGAAATTATCACTTTTTGCAGGAAATTTTTTATATGTATTCTTATTCTATGGCCCATAATTATTCCCGTTGGGACCCCGGGAGCATCTCCTTTCGTCCCCTCGTAGTGGTGATCCCCACCGCTTGCCCTTCACCGTCGTTACTTCTGAGGTGATGGGCGTGATAGGTATTGAAGGAACACTCGAATATGTTTAACAATAAATATTTATTAACAAAATATATTCGGTGAGTATACTTGACGTAAAACTCGCGGTTATTAATTTCGGTTCGCGGTTCGCGATTACAAGTTCGAACTCGGGTAGATTCGGGTAGATACGATTCGATATGCGCTACGAGTTCGGACGATGATTGCCTGAGATGTCGAGCAACTCGGATCAGTGATTGCTGCCAACTATCAACTATCAATTCGGACAGGCGTCTCGCGACTGACTTTCCGTCACGATGATGCTGGCTAGGAAAAACTATGATGGGGGGGGGGGTGTGTCTAAGGATACGAGATCATCGGATTCGTTTAGGAAAGCGTTGGTTCGGAAAGTGAGGGAAGTGGACGTCGTTGTTAATTGGCTAAATTTTGAGTTGGTGGTTGGAAAAGGATACTAACCATCCTTGAGAGAAAGATGCTAGTAGGAAGCGTCGTACGTGAGAAAAACAGATTTCCCGTATCTTCCCGTAGTAGGTGGTAGATTTAGGGACTATTGGGATAAAGACTGTTTGTCCGTTTGAAGGACCTTAATTAACAAAAACCTAAGATTGGGGTTAGGTTGGGGTTAGGTTTAATTAATTAATTTAAATAATTTAAAAAATAATAAATTTTATTTTATAAATAAAATTTTTTATTGATCATTTATTAATATTTTTATTATACTTACTTGATTAGGAAAACAAATAATTGAATACCCATATACTAATTTAAATATATTATTTACATCATTATATTTTATATATTTAATTTTCTCATTTTTTATCAATAATATTTGAGATACATTGAATACGAATTAGTTTCAACTTATTAACTACGAAAATAGGAATGGGGAAATATGAAAGAAAGTAGGAAACTAAGAAGTATGTTTTCATGCGGTCATAAAATTTGCTAGGGTATAAAGCCAGGTATAATTCCTTAGGAAATTTTGAAAACATTTGGGGGGGGTGCAAACCCTTGGAGGCGGAGCAAAAGACACTTTTGCAATGTCCGTCTGTTGCGATTCTGTCCTGCTTCTGTCGTCCTGTTTCTTAAAAACTCTATAATTTTCACTGCTTTAATACTTTTCTTGAACTATCAATATTATATAGCAGTGCACTATATCCAATTAATAATAATAGCAGGATACTCTGAAATGAAATTAGTACGTACGGTACATTGAGTACATAAAAAATAAATATTATTGTTTAATAAAATAATTAAAATTAATAAAATTAAATTCACAATTACAAATTCTAAAATAAATTTAATATTAATCAACTTAAAAAAAATTAAATTACTTAATTTAATATTAAATTTCAAAAAAATTTTATAAAAATATCTATAATTCCCAATATTATTATTTTAATTTAAACTATTTTTTGTTAAATTAATATTTTTAGTTATATAGTTTAATAAAAACATTAATTTTGTAAATTAAAAATTTAAAAATATTAATATAACTATAGATAATTTTAATATATTAATCTATTATTAATGAAAACTTTTATAATTCTATTCTTCCTTATATTTATAAATTTAAATATTAATTTAATTTTAATTTTAAATTATTTTTATATAAATACCTTTATATCACCTTTAAAACAAATATATTTAATTTTTTATATTATTTTTATAACAATAAATATCTTAACATATAAACAAATAATTTCATTAAACTTATATATCTTATTAATTATTTTTATTAGAGGAATTTTTATTTTATTTTCTTATTTTATTAGTTTAATTAATGAACCATTTAAAAAAACCAATTATTTAAATTTATTTTTTACAAATTTAATTTTAATATTAACTTTTTTTATTCTTAATTAATCATTATGATATAAATATTAAAATATTAAATTTTAATTATTACAAAAATAATAAAATTTATAATATTAAAACATTATATTTAAATCCCAACTATTACATTCTTTTAATATTTATTATTTTCTTAATTATTATATTATTTATTATAACAAAAATTTGTTATATTAAAAACAAAAACTTACGAGCAAAAAAATGAAAAAAGTAATTTCATCAATTTATAAAATTCATATAATAAATTTACCAATATCATTTATTAATTTACCTACTCCAATTAATATTAATTACTTATGAAATTTTGGATCAATACTTGGAATATTTTTAATAATTCAAATTATCTCAGGATTATTTTTATCAATACATTATTGTCCAAATATTAATATTGCATTTTATAGAATTTCAAATATTATGAAAGATATAAACTCAGGATGATTAATTCGATTAATTCATATAAACGGTGCATCATTTTATTTTTTCATTATATATTTACATATCGCACGAAATATATATTATTATTCATTTAAATTACTACAAGTTTGATTAATTGGAGTTTCAATTCTATTTTTATCAATAGCAACAGCATTTCTTGGTTATGTATTACCATGAGGTCAAATATCTTTTTGAGGAGCAATAGTAATTACTAATTTAATTTCAGCAATTCCCTATATTGGACAATTTACAGTTGAATGAATTTGAGGAGGATTTTTAATTAATAATGATACATTAAATCGATTTTATTTATTTCATTTTATTTTCCCATTTTTAATCTTAATAATAGCATTCATACATCTAATTATTCTTCATATTACAGGATCATCAAATCCAATTCATTCAAAACTAAACATTTATAAAATTAATTTTCATCCATATTTTTCAATTAAAGATTTAATTACAATCATCTTAACTTTTATTTTTTTTTTATTTATTATTTTACAAATACCTTATATCCTAGGTGATCCAGATAATTTTAAAATAGCACATCCAATGATTACACCAATTCCTATTAAACCTGAATGATATTTTCTATTTGCATATTCAATTCTACGAACAATTCCAAATAAATTAGGAGGAGTAATTATACTTTTTATATCAATTTTTATTTTATATTTAGTTCCATTAATTAATTTAAATAATTTAAAAAATAATAAATTTTATTTTATAAATAAAATTTTTTATTGATGATTTATTAACATTTTGATTATACTTACTTGATTAGAAAAACAAATAATTGAATATCCATATACAAATTTAAATATATTATTTACATCATTATATTTTATATATTTAATTTTATCATTTTTTATAAATAATATTTGAGATATATTATTAAAAAAAAATAATTAGTTAATGAACTCGAATAAGTATATGACTTGAAATCATATTATAGAAATAAAATTTTCTATTAACTTTAAATAAACAATTATCTAATTATAAATTAAAATTTAATTATATAATTAAATTATTATAATTATTAAACCTAAATAATTTATTTAATTTAAATCAAAATTAATTACATTTACATTTTTTTTAATTTTAAATTTATCTAATAAATTTATAATTTATTTAATAAAACCTATAAATAAATTAAATATAAAAAATAAAAAATTTAATATATATATATATATCTATAAATACATATATATATAAATATTTTAAAATTTAAATACACATATATTTATATATATATATTTAATATATTTAAATACACACATAAATCTACTTATTTATATTTATATATATATATATAAACACAAACTTACTAATAATATTAATATATTTATATAAATACATACAAATTTATTAATATACACACATATTTAAATATATATATAAAATACACACACACACATATTTAAATATAATTTTTAAAATAAAATTAATTTTTAAATTAATAATACTAATTAAAAATCAATAAATAAATATTAAATAATTTATTTATATGTATATATATAAATAAAATAAAAATTAATTTTTTAATTAATTAAATTTATATAAACAAACTTTTATATATTTAAATATAATAATTAAAAACTTAATCTATATATATACATATAAATTTTTATAATTTTTAAATTAATAATAATTTATTATAAAAAAATTTTATTAAAAATTAAATATTTTTTAAATACAAATTAAAATACTATCAAAACAATAAATTCTTTTATTAAATAAATTAATATTAAATATATTAAAATTAACACTAATAATTCAACCCAACATATTATTATTAATTTATCATATCGAATACGAGGTAATACACCACGAATTATAATTAATAAAATTAAATGAAATGAATAAACTAAAATAAAACTAAATGATCATCAATTTAATCCAAAAAACATTATTGTTAATAATAATCTTATAAATATAACGTTTAAATATTCAGATAAAAAAAATTAATACAAATAATCTTCTACAATATTCAACATTAAATCCAGAAACTAATTCTGATTCACCTTCAATCAAATCAAATGGAACTCGATTTAAATCAATTAATGCTCTAATTATAAAAATAATATATAAAGGATATATAAAAAAATATATATATTATATTGAAATTTTATAAATATAAATAAAGAATAATTCTCAATTAAAATTATTAGTAAAAAAAAACCAAAAATAATAAAATTTCAAATGAAATTATTTGAGAAACTGAACGTAATGAACCTAAAATTGAATAATTACGTAAAGACACTCAACCAATTATTATAATTGGATAAACCATTAATCTCAAAATTAATATTAAAAAAATAATTCTATAATCAATAAAAAGAAAAGAATATATTCAAGGATAAATAAATCATAATATTAATGATAAAAAAAATATAATTATTGGACTATATAAATATAAATTATTAAAATTAAAAAAAAAATTCCTTTGATATCAATTTTAAAGCATCTCTAAAAGGTTGAAATAAACCTTTAATTATTAATTTATTTGGACCTTTTCGTAATTGAATATAACCTAATATTTTACGTTCAAATAAAGTTAAAAAAGCCACTCTAATCAAAATTATAAATATTAATAAAAAATTAAAAAAAAATTATTATATATTATAATTTTATTATAATTTATTTAAATTCTAAATTTAATGCACTAATTTGCTAATATAATCAAAATTATTAATTAAAGTTAATAATATAATTTAATTAAAAATTATAGTCCTTTCGTACAAATAATTTATTTATTTTTATAGATAGAAACCAATCTGACTCACGTCGATTTGAACTCAAATCATGTAAGATTTTAAAAGTCGAACAGACTTAATTATTAAACTTCTGCATTTAAAATTTATCTTAATTCAACATCGAGATCGCAATCATCTTTATTAATATGATCTTTAAAAAGATATTACGCTGTTATCCCTAAGGTAATTTATTCTTTTAATTTATAATACAAGATCATTAATTATTCTTTAATTAAAGTTTATATTTAAAATAAAGTTTTATAAATTTACTAATCCTCCCAATTAAATATTTATATTTAAAGAATTTAAAATCTAATATATATAAATATAAAATTCTACAGGGTCTTATCGTCCCATAAATATATTTTAGCATTTTTACTAAAAATTTAAATTAATTATATATATATATGAGACAGTATATATCTCATTAATTCCTTCATTCTAGTTTTTAATTAAAAAACAATTGATTATGCTACCTTTGTACAGTCAATTATACTGCAGCCATTAAATAATTAAATCATTGGGCAGATAGACTTAAAATTAAAATCAATAAGCCATGTTTTTGATAAACAGGTGAATATATTTAATTTGCCTAATTCCTTATATATATATATATATATTTCAAAATTTATTAAAAAATAAAAATTTTAAACATAAAATATTACTAATATAATCATTATACTTAATTTAAATAAATTATAAATTATTTTTTTTAATAAATATATATTATTCAATTTTATATAAATTTCTTAAATTTTTAAAATAAAATTATTAAATTATTAAGTATTTATTAATAAAAATTATTACTAAATCAATATAATTATAATATAAATTTTTAAATAATAATAATAATTTAATTATATATTTAAATTTATAGATTATCCCATAAATTTTTTATATAAAAATAAAAAAATTATAAAATAAATTTTTTATATTTTTTATATATAAATTAAATTCATTTTAAAAAAAACTAGATATAAAAAAATCGATTAACATTTAATTTCTAAATATATATTATAATTTTTTATTCAACAAAAACATAATTATATATTTAACTCTTTTTCTTTCGAGAATAATAAAATTACTAAATTATATTAATTAACCCTGATACAAAAGGTACAAAATTTATTTTACTTATTTAATTCTTTAAAATTTCATTCACATTACTAAATCTATATATCATTATATTATTTCATAAATTATTACTTTAACAATTATTTATTATACAACTTTACAAAAATATAATTTAATAAATTTTAAACTAAAATATTAAATTTATTATTTTAAAAAAAATTCAATTTAAATAATTTTCATTAAAAATGAAATATTATAAAAACTAATTTTTTATCTAAAAACATTTTCCAATATTTTTACTATGTTACGACTTATTCCACAAATGAAATTGACCGGCAATTTGTACACTTTTCACAACTATTTTCAAATTAATTAATTTATTAATTTTACTTTTGAATCCTCTTTCAAATTAATATTAAAATATAATTATTAAAAAATTAAATTTATTATAACTCATAAATTCTTAAATATACTACATTTTGATTTGAATTAAAATTTTTTATTAAATTTTTATTAAAATTAATTTTATATAATAATATACAACAATACATAAACATCTACTTAAGTTTATCTTATCGTGGATTATCAAATTAAACCACAAGTGGCAGATAGCGCGGAGACAATGTATCTATGTGCTGAATCAAAAGTAAAACTTTTTTATTTCTAATTTCTCCAAAATTAAACTTTTACTAATATATTTGTGATGTTAGATTTACTTATTGATATGTATTTAATTATCATTTACTCAGTAAGCAAATATGCTCCAAATTATATCGTGCTTGGTCTTATCTGAATGAGAAAAGTGTGACAAATATGTTGGTAAATGATTTCATTTACTACAATGAATCAAAAATAAAAAGAATTTGATTTATGAGTTGAGGGTCTCAGCTTGTGGGAAGTTTTTAATGTTTGCGTAATGTACGCCTAGTATAGGTGCTCACGTAAACGTTGCACTTCATACTACCATTTATTGACTTACAATGTAACCATTCCTTAGACTATGAACTTACAAACTAGTATAGGGAGGCCCGATATTGTATTATGGATCGCTGACATTTTAGGAGGGGGAAGAAAGAGAATAAACGTATGAGATATATAATTACGTATATATGATTACACAATTGCAGGGAACATTTTCTTAATTTAACTGTGTTTGTATAACTGTGTTTGTCAATTCACATCAGAGACCAGGCCACACACCGCGGGCAGGATGGCGCCCAGATGTCTGCACATCCTTGGCGCGTGCCCTCAGTAGTCCTAAGTACCCACCAGGGGTCTTGGAATTTTCATAGTTAAGGTCCTTCAGGCCAAGCGAGTATCTCTTGTCTTAGATTTCCTTTTACGTTTATTGTTTACTACGGGTTAACAGGGAAAGTAGGTTTTCCTCGCGTCTGCTATGTTGCGTTAGCAACTTTCTCACGAGGGCGGCTAAAACCCTTCCTGGTCCACCAACCGTCTTATTATCCAATCGGAGAAAGATGTCTACTACCCTCACTTCCTTAACAAAAATTATCATCAACAAGTCCGATAGTCCCGTGTCCTTAGACACACCCATCCCTAGCTTTCCCCAGACACAGTATCGTCAGTAAAACTTCACTTATTCCGTATCCTTAGAATAGTCAACATATCTTTACCGGTCTCTATCCTTATAACAGTCGCGTACTTAACGTATCAGTGTAACTAGGTTTTACATAAGGTGATTGGAGTGAATTGTGATTTGTGTGTGTTAATTCAGTGTGTATTTCATTGTGATTGCTGAATTCATAATAAAGATTAATGAAAACAAAATTAATAGTTGTGTTACGACTCAGCTATTTTATTTTATCGTCTAACCCTCAAGTTTACGTGACATTTGCATTGTTCTTTTGTGATCTTTGCTTACAATCTTTGGTTCATTTACTAACTAAACATACGGTTTTCTTATTGCTATAATTTAATTTTCTACGGTGGTTAGCCACCAATATTTATCTTTATTGTCTTTGAGTGTCTCACTTAAATCTACGGTTGACAATTTATACATAAGTCTTATATTGCTATCCTTATGGTCTATGTCGCTATCGTACAGTATTTTTTATTATTACGTTTCTGCTGTAGTGATAGAATAATGCTAAGTTATTATTGTTTTGGATTAATTTCACGCTATCTAAACAGGTGAAGGATTCCGGGGGGAAATAACCTGCTTTTTGAACGTGTTTATGGTATAACGGGTTTGACTATAGATTGTGGGCGACGATGAAGTTTATGATTATTTTGTGTATCTTTGACCAGTGGTCTGACTAATTTAAGAATGAAGAATCGATATGGATTAATTTGGGCTCTTCGTATAGCTTGTGATTTGCTATATTTGCTAAATTTCAATTCTGGCAATCTATATATTCCTAAACATGCTGTGATGTATTTTCTTTCAATGATTCTTAATTTTTCCGTGGCGTTGACACTTACATTGAAACAGATTTAACGACCATACGTTAGAATGGTTGGTCTAATTAGTGTTTTGTAGCAGTGAAGTTTTATTGATCTGTGCGAATCTTTCGAGTAAGGTAGTCTTATGAGCTATAAGAAGAATTTATCTGCTTTCTATAACTGTGTCTTTATGTTGTCGTTGTGATTTAACCCGAAGTTTAGATGGACTCCGAAGCATCTAACTTTGTTTGCATCGGAAAATTTTCCGTTGATATTTTCTGTTGTATGGAAGAATATTTTCGAATTTATTCTCACGTCGTACTTTGCTTTTGAAGTTTTTGAAATATATGGACTGAACGAGATTGTTTCACATTTATGGGTGTAGATTCTTAGCTTCCGTGTTGGAAAGCGTAATTTTCTACTTTCTTGACTAGGTCTTGCAGCTGGATTTTTATTTGTCACGGTTTATTGTTTCTGATGTAATTAACATATCATTTACGAATGCTATTGCTGATTTATTATTTTGATTGCCGTTCTTGTTCATGCCATACATTTATAATAGGACACTAAACATGGATATTGAACAGGATAGGCCGGTTTACCGTGTCTATCTGTAGATCTCGATGCGTTTGGTCCTTTTGCTTGATCCCTCTGAGAGGTAGAAGTATCTATCATTTTCTTTTTAATTTTTCCTTTATTAAACGTTCTTATTTGTTTCTACAAATACTTACATTTTTGTATCATTTGCTAATTACTATAGCATGGGGATTTCTGTGCTATTACCCATAATAAAAAAAAACAAAATAAAATAAGGAAGGTTTTTAACGTTTTAATTAGAATGTATGGGTGTGTGATTTGTCAATAATTGAGGATGAGTAAGGATAACTATTATCATTATTATTATCATTATTCTTATCATTATCATTATCATTATCATTATTGTTATTATTATTATTGTTATTATTATCGTTATCGTTATCGTTATCGTTATCGTTATCGTTATCGTTATCGTTATCGTTATCGTTATCGTTATCGTTATCGTTATCGTTATCGTTATCGTTATCGTTATTATTATTATTATTATTATTATTATTATTATTATTATTTTCTGTGTCCCTTGGTTCTCCTGTTATTTCTCATTCTTCTATTACGTGTCTCAGGTCTTCTTCTTTCTTTTTACATAGCTTGCATCTTTTTTCTCCCTCTTCTTTCCAGTATTCCCTTGATTTAGTCTCGTTTCCACATCTGAATCTTGCTAATATTTTTCTGTCCTTCCACTTCATCCTCCCTTCTAAGTATTTTGCTAACTCTTCTTTGGCGATTTTTCTATAATGTTTGTCATATTTTCATTCCCTTATCCTTTCCCCCCTCTCTTCTGCTTCTCTCTTTCTCCTTTCTTCTATAATTTGGTCTAGTGTCGTCTTTTCTTGCTCTTCTCTTACTTCCATCTGTGTCCCTCCATTTCTCATCCTTTCTAGTCCCTTCTTTCTCTCTCTTGCTCTTTTCCGTTATTGGCCATTTCCCCAGTTTCTCTCTCTTTCCTTTATGCACTTCTTTACTAGTTCCTTTTTTGACTCTATGGCTTTCCCTTCATACCTTGCTGCTCTTCCTAATACTTTTTCTTTGATTTCTGTTAGCTTACATTCTTCTATCGATATATAATTCGGTGTTGTCATATCTAAACCTAAGCTCCATTTCACATATCTTCTTTGTATTCTATCCAGCCTTTCTTCCATGTTCCAGCCTCATACCTATGCTCCAAACAGCGCCACGTTCTCTACCAGCGTTCCAAACATCTTCATTCTCCTCTTGTTGTCCTGTTTGGAAATTTTTTCTTCCACGCTCCATGTTTTCTTCATTGCTATTCTTGCTCTCTTTTTCCTGTCTTCTATGTGTTTCTCATCACTACCGTTTTTTCAGTAGTATGTACCCTAGGTATCTTATCTCGTCCACTTCTTCTAATTCTCGTTCTCCCCATTTCCATTTTCTTTGTCTCCTCTTGTTCTTTCGTTTTTTTCGAAAACTACACTCTTGGCCTTTTTCGTGCTCAGTTCCAATTCGGTTTCCTTTAAAAATATTTCGAATCTCTTTAGCATTTCCTTTAGCTTCTCCTCTCTATCAGCCATCAGCACAATATCGTCTGCATATGTCAATGACCATACCTTTCTTTCTCCTGCCACTATGCCCCCCCCCCCCGACTTGTCCTTTCCTTAATTCTTCTTCCAGCCCCGCCACGTAGATGTTAAATAGGGCTCAACGGGCATCCTTGTCTGACTCCCCTCACTGTCCAAAATTCTTTTGTGTTGTTATTCTTGATTCTTACCACATTCTTTGTTTCTACGTATATCTCTTTATTCCTTCTGGTTAAGTTTTCGTTAATCCCCATTTTTCTCATTTTCTCCTCCAATTTCTTTCTGTTTAGCCTGTCGAACGCCGCTTTTACGTCCGCAAAGCAGGCATGTAGTTTTTCTTTTTCTCTACTCAACTGTTTGTCTATGATATGGTTTATCACAAATACCGCGTCTTTCTTTTCTGAATCCGAATTGGCTCTCTTTCAGTTTGTTTTCAATCTCTGCCTTCAGTCGTTCGTGCAGTATCCCTGCACAGATCTTGTATGCTGTATCCATTAATGTTACTTTTCTGTAACCCTTCCCTACTCTCTTGTCCCTCTTTTTATATATCGGACATATTTGCTGCTTTTTTCCAATCTTCTGGTATCCCCACCCCATTCCATATTTTCCTTAACAGAACCCATAACGCTTCACCCACTTCCTTCGGTGCATACTTCTCCTTCAAGTTTCTTAGTTTGTATATCACCTCTTCCTTCTCTATATATTATCTTCTCTCTCCTCCATTATTTTCTCTTCTGCTCGATGCTCCTATTTTTTCCTGCCCTCTTTGTGCTCTGTTCCTTCTAAAATTTCCATAAAATCATTTTTCCACTCTTTCTCGCTTATTTCATACAATCTTCATCTATATTCTCTCTTCTTCTTCTGTATTTATTTATGTATTTCCACGCTTCTTGTTCTGTTTTGATCTTCTTGATTTTCACCATTTCTTCTTCTTCGTATCTTTCCTTTCTTTGTTTGCACCTCTATTTGAATGCCTTTTTTCCTCCATAAGAGCTTCTCCACTGTATTTTCCTTTCATAAACTTTGTCACCTTCCTTCTCATCTCTCTTTTACTCTCTTTTCCTCTCTTTCTATTCCTTATCTTTACTTTCTTCTTTTGCATTGCTTCGTTTATCTTCTTGTTGATTTCTGTCCACATTTCCGCTACTGTTCTTTCGTTGCAGGTCCAGTCTTTACATTCGTCCAAGTATTTTTCCACACTTTTGTTTGTCCATTCCCTCTTCTCCTTCTCTTCTTCTTCCTTTTCCTCATTTTTTTGTAATTCCGCCCCCCCCCCCTATTTCTATTTCTAACGGCATGTGGCCTGACTCTGTTCTTTTTCCTATTTTCATGTAAATTATTTCTTCTGTCGCCTCCTGATTGCCAATCACATAGTCTATTACTGAGTTTCCTCTCTCGCCAATATAGGTCCGCTCCTCTCCTTCTTTATCGCTGCCATTGATTATCTTTAGCAGTGTTCTTCCTTCCACGTTTATTGTCTTGTCTTTTGATCGTCTGTTTTTTTCTTTCCCTACGTCCTCGTTTATCGACCCTCCCTCTTCTCCCGTTCTTGCGTTCCAGTCTCCGCCGATGATCACCACTTCCTCTTCTCTTCCGTCTACTCTTTCCTCTATTTTTTTCCATGTCCCTTATGTATCTTGATTATAAACCATCATTATCCTATACGTCTTGTAATTGTATATTATTTTTCTTCCAACTATATTATCACTAATTCCTTTATATCCTATTTCTCTTAGGTTTTTATTTATACCCGTTGTTATTCTTCCCTTTGCTCTTCCTTTTTTCCTTACTGTCATTGCTGCCCTGCATTTCCAGTCGAATTCTTTGGGTAGTCTATATTTTAACTTTTCTCTTTTGTCCTTACTTATTAGCCCTGCTACATTTCAGAAGCACGTTTTCATCCCCATTGTAGTCCCCCCTCCTGTTCCTCTTTTTTCATTTTCCTTCCCCCCTCTTTCTTTCTTCCTCCAGCCTCTCTTCGTTTTCGTTCCACCTGTACCATTTGTTCTCTATTGTTAGTTTCTTGTATCCTGTCCTTACATATTCGCCTTGTTCCATTCTTTCTCTGGCTACCCTTCTTATGTGTTGCTTCCCATCCCTTTCTTTTTTTGTCAGATCATCGTCCATGTATACACCCTTTTCCCATTTGCTTTTCTCCTTCATTATCCTTATTTTTTCCTCCATTGATTTCATCGTTACCACTATTATTGTGTTCTTGCCCCCCCCACCCCACCTTTATCATATGTGCTTTTTCTACTTCTGCCCCTATCCTCATTTTTTCGTTTATGAACTCCTTTACTGTCTCTTCATTGCTTCCTTCGTTCCAGTCCACTCCCTTGATTACTATGTTTCTTCTTCTTTCCTCTCTCTCTGCACTGTCCTGATCCTCTCCAATTCTTCTGATTCTACCCAATAATTCTTTCTTTTCCCATTCCCACTCTCCTTTCTCTCTGTCTGTCTCTCTTTCCCTTCTTTCCCTTTCCTCTTTCATTTCTCTCTTCAGCTCCTCCACTTGCTTTTCCAATATATATATATTTTATTTCCTCGATCATTGCCTCGAATCCTCTTTCCATTTTCTCTATTTTTTCCACCACTGTCTCCATTACTTTCTCTCTGGCTGATGTCTCTTTTTCTGTCGAACTGTATTTGTCCAGTGTATTTTTGAAGACTGCTTTACCAGTACTCCTTGGTGTTCCCCTGTTTGTCGCCATCTGTCGTTTCCCTACCTTACTTTGTTTTGCCGCGCTTCTAGCCTCCTAACCTCTTCTTTTCTAGTTTTTCTTATTTGTAGCTTTCTCTCGTTCTTGTCTCCTTTTTCGCTTTTCTTTTGCCTTCTCCTTGTATGCTCACTCTTTATTTTCCCTTCTTCATGCCTCTTTATGCTTCCTGTTCCTTTTTCCCTTCACACTTCACTTTTTCCACAGAGATCTCCGTCCGTGTGTTACCCTCGGCCCGAACCGAACCGAAAGCCCAAGTAAGGATTACTATTTTTGGCAAGCGAGTTTATGTAATTGTCCATTTTGTCGTGATATGCTTTAGAGAATTTTGTGTGCACTTAGTATCGATGTTAGTATAGTTGATATCTATATATATATATATATATATATATATATATATATATATATATATATATATATATATATATATATATATGTATATGTGTATATTAGTTAGTTAGAGGAGGTAGAACAAGAATTTTCGCGTTGATGGATTGGATAAGAATGTGAATATTCGTTGTTTGATATATATTTATTCCTACGTTTGCCTTCTTCTTCTCTTTTAATTTCGCTATAGTAGTTTGTCGTTAGAACCAAAGCTCAGTTCATTTACTACGATGGTTTCTATTGCCACAATTTTCTTGCCCGTCGAGTTTAATAATCGAGGATGATTCCAACGATCCTCTCTGTGTGGGGTTCGTGTGGTTTCGCAAGCCTTGCCCAAAGACGGGCAATATTTTGACAACAGTGGGAGGAGGAATGCGAAGATCGATGGGTGTTTTCGATAATCGAAAACACCGTTTGCACAAGCCAACACAGCGAACGATCCTTTGGTTAAATTTTCGAAGGGAAATTGTTCTGCTATTTCTCTCTTACAATCGCATGCAATGATGGCAAGAATATCGGTAAATAGCAATGCCGGTATTGCTCTTAATTTTCGATTGACCCCGACGATGTATTTAATGGTCCTCCCTGTGCGGGACTTGTGTGATTTCGCAAGCCTTGCCCAAAGACGGGCAATGTTTTGCCAACAATGGGAGGAGGAATGCGAAGATCAGTGGGTGTTTGAGTAGCTGAAAACACCGTTCGCACAAGCCGACACAGCGGACAACCCCTTTGTTTAAAGTTTAAACAATGATTCTATCCTCAAAACCGTTCACGAAAATAAAACGAGATCGATGATAGGAAGTTCTAATTCGATTCTCGAGGGCAACGAAATTATCAGAGAAGAAGGAAATTTTCAAAATTAATTTTCTTACCTTGAGGAGTAGGTGCTGTCTGGCGCCATTACCTCAGCTGCTCCGGTGGTCGTCGATGTTTTTGTTGGGTTTATTACTTGAACTCGAATATAGTTTACTATCAACTTTTACTTTATTTATCTATTTCGATACAGACTGAACAATTTACTAACTGGATTAATACCGCAATTACAATGCCCGTTTCTGTCTAAGCGATGAAATGAGGACTTCAAAGATAAAATTTTCTTTTTACTTAGTCGCGGCTCTCTTTTCTTGACCGAAAAACTAAAGACCCCGAAACGCAAAATACTATACAAAATTTTTAAACGCAATGATGAGCGCAATAACGAACGTAGTAACAATGAACACAAAGAGTGAACAAAATAATAATGAACCGTAATAACAATGATCACTAAGAATGAATACAAAAATAATGAGCACAATATGGTACGTAAATTATAATGAGCACAAAGAATGATTAAAATAATAATGCGCGCTGCGCCATGTTGCTACGCTTATTTATAATGCCATCCCCCACGGAGTGGTGGTCCACTGGGGCTTCACTTCCGTGGGAATCGGGATGTTGCAGTTTGGGTTTCCTGAAATCGTACGTGAGACTGTCTTCTCATATCTATGATTCTTACCTCTGAATGAAAATCGACGCATCATAATAGTGTGATGCTGGTAGTGAACATCTTAAGAGAATCTTAATTAGCCTAGGCCCTGTTTTTAATATTTGATTTCATTCGACTGCATGTGGCCTTCTTTCATCTACTGGCCGTCGGTTTTTCGTAATCGCCACGCAAGCACGTGTTGCCGTACGGGTATATGTGTCGCTATCGAGTTTTACTGCCTCGGCTCCCATTGTTGGCATAACATACGGTCAGCGTTACAGTTACGTAATTATTTCATTCTAACCACTTCTAGTTAATTATGATTGCGACAATAGATCATGGGAGTTGTGGTGTCTTCACAAGAGATACCCTGCTTTCTCCCATGGGTTATTTACATTTTCCATTTCTGCTGCTATATTTTTATTGATTGTAGTATAATTTGACATTAATTGATGTACGGTACAAGGAGAAATGAGAACATTCTCCCATGAGAATATTATATGTTTTACCAGTTTATATTTTTTAAATGTTATATTTTATAAATTATATACATGCAGAAGAGATATGAAAGTTATAGAAGGAAATCTAAATAGAATCTTGTTATATTTTTTATTGATTACTATTAAGGTGTTTTGAAAGCAAAATGATAGCTTATACGCAATATTTTATTGTTTTACTTCTCATTAAATTATGCAAGTAAATCAGTTAGTCAATCAAAGTAAGACTATATATACATTACAAATAACTGTAACGTCTTAAAAATTACAAAATTCATTAATGGATATTGAAACATGGTAACATAATCCTTAGAAAGGTCTGTGAAATATAACACAAGGGTGAGCAGAGAGCAATCGCCGGTATCAACGAATGCCAAAGGATATGCCAAAATAGTAGGTCTTATTAAACGATCTTTTATTAAACGATCAACGCTTTTGCAACGATGTAAACATTTCAAACATCCAACACTGAAACGCTGGATATTTCTCGCCTCTCGCCGTAGAGAAAAGCTATAGAAATTACGAAAGTACGTATGCAGTGTAGGAAGTATCGAAGAAAGGATGTATTTAGTGATGGAAAATAATTTGACTCGAATGCGTTAGATGTTCCTAAGAATCATGCAGTACTAAACCATTATTCAGATAAAAGAAAAGGAGAAGAAAAGTGGAAAGATTAGAAATGATATACTTGCGTTGCGAACTTTGGGACGGAAACGGAAAGAAGATGCGCATGATACGTTTAGAATATGAACATGTTGGGTAGTGGAGAAATGACACTTATAGATATATGGAAGGAAAAAAATAATAACGGATGGATTCTTTCGTTCGTGCACTTAAATCAGATGATCATGTGGTTAGTATGAATTTCTGTAATAACGTCATTGGAAGAAATGGAGTTAATTATTCCTGCGCGATATAAAACGCAGCATACGCCAACCTCCTAATTATGGAAATTTTCATCACTTTATAGACGAATATATTTGTATGATTTGAATGTACAACTATCTCTAAAGAAATTACATGTAGAATTTTAGCATGTTTCTCTTGGCATAAAAATTGTGCAATATGATCAAGCAACAGTGATATAAAATAATATCACGTTGCAGTTTATCTGAACGAAAAAACGAAATATTTACTTGTGTAATATTCACAAATAAAACTATGCAATTACCAGAGATATCGCAATCGATCGAAAATGTTGCACGATTCAAAACAGTTTCTTAAAAAAAGTTGAAAGAAGTGTTGGTTTATTAGATCATGTGAAACAAGAAAGTATTCACATAATGACAACTCCGAGGCTCTGCTTCCTAGGATTATAGGATTTGGAGGTGCAGTTCTACCCCAGAAATGCTTGTAGAGCCTCTTCACCTCCCTTGCCTCTGGCGGTTGCCTGCCTGGTTCTAAGTAAGCCAAGTCATTGTTAACAATTACATCGGCCAACATCCTTGGACACATTTTAAAGATCTCCTGACAGCATGCGTTGACCCAAGATGACGGCATGCAGATAGGTTGTGTTCGCGTCGCTTCGTACACTGTCCGTGTGTACAAACAGTACGCCACGAATGTAATCCAGATGTCTTCACGTGGGCAGACGCCACCCGCCACCCGCCACCCGCCACGAATGCAAGCATGGTTTTGCAACCCTTAAAAACGCAAAAGCCTGAAAAAGGGGCAGAGTGGTCAACCCCTAAAGATACTAATATAAGCGCTACACCGATAAAGCAAAACAGCCCAGAAATCAAGAAGCGGTCTGATGAAGAGAAGGAGGATACTAAAGAAGAATCGCGGCCAATACCCGACATAAGGAAACGAGCTAGCGATATGGAAAAGAGGGTCCTACCATTCTGCCACGACCCGAGCAACAAAGTTAACAAGGGCAAACCGCAACGATAATGCGTTACTTTAAGGATATGAGAGGATTTGTGGAGAATCTCCTGCTCCACAACTGTCATCTAGCCGGAAGGCTAGAACAAGCTAAAAGCTAAGAATAAGGAAACTGCGATATTAAGCGCTGTGAGTAAGTCGCTGGAAGCCAGCAAGCGGCTTAAAACGGCCGTTAAGAAAACAACGAAGGCCGAGTCAAAACAGCTCTCGTACGCGGAAAAAGTGAAGATGGCCAGCAATAAAGCGGACAAATGGCGGTAAAACCACCGAGAAATGTGGTTATAATCCGGTCGGAAGTTGAGGATGGTGAAATAAGAACCAGCGGAAAAGCGCGCGACGCGCTATTCACGCTAGTAATCCCCCGTAAAGGGGGAATACAAGTCACAGCAGTTGAAAACAAAATAAGCGACACCGGCCTAATCGTGGAAACGACGAAGGACTGAAGCCGGAAGGACTGAAAGCGTTCACAGAGGATGTACAGAATACACACATAACGTACGGACATTCGGAGAAAAAATAAAATAATCAGATGACTCATGCGAAAAATCGTTCTTCACATAAGTGGATGAATATCTGAAAAATATTCGAAATTCGAACATCTTACACATGTTCACACATTTATCGAGAAGTGAGTTGTGTATTATACAATTTTTCTAGATGTATATGTTTTTTTGTCACATAAATGTTATTAGGCCAGTTGCTGAACAAGAGCATAAAGATTCATCACTTTGAGCAGAGGCATATGCTTGTACGAGTTTAAAATAATCTTCTTACCATTGAAATCTATCCATAGTTACGCTATAAATTATAATACAATTTGTATATTGTATTTGTATTCAACAGTACATCTCAACTGAACAAATGTATTGCGTAACAACTATTTATCACTAAAGCGAAGATGTCTAACCCAATCGAATTTTATTGTCAATGTTAGTATTATTTTAGAAATGATATAAATAGTAAAAATGAAAAGGAAACAACTTTTAATTCTCTGATAATTTAATAAGAGGAGCATCTAACGCTCCTTTTCTCTCGATCTGTTTAGCAATAATTTTATTCACTAATTTTTCGAGAGCTTCAAATATGATCTCACTGCGCTCAAGACTGTCAATAGACAACGTGCGGAGAAAACTTTGATGCCTCATCTGTGAAATGCTGTCAAAAAGGCTTTAAGTGAAAACATACATACATGCCTGTATGAAAACTGCAACTGCTCATGAATTCAATTTCGACTCGGATTTGAGAATCCTATAAGATATCATTTTAAACTATACTAAATATATAGAGTACGCTGTCCCGCGTATCCTGAAGATATCTTTAAAATGACGGTCCTACCAAATTAAATTCAGGCTGTTTTCTGAAACTGCTTAATCAAATGATGCATTGATTTATTTTTATAGTAGTAAATCTGGGCATCAGAAATTTGCTTCGTCCATTTGAAAGTCCATCGAACTCGGTCTATTTATCACCGTTATGAAACATATATACTCTAGTAGGAACATTCCTAACACGATAATGCTTAGAGGAAAGCACGCCAGAATCGCTGTCTCTCAAATCCATTCAATGAATAAGAGACGAATGAAGATGCGTATTATAGTTATATGCAAGTATCCGTAAAGTGGTGTGAGACGTTCGAACAGGTTTGTTCGATGAAAATCAGCTACATACTCTGTTCCGGGTGAAGAAATGAGCCGCAAGTGGAAAAGGGTGAAAAGGGAAGGGGAAATAAGGAGAATACAAAGAGTTGATGAATGTAAGGAATGGAAGCTGAATCTCAAAATAAAGAACAAGAAAGAACAAGCTACTTACGATAACACGATTGCTAGTCATCTGTTCTCGATGACGATTGCCTATACCACCGCCCTTGTTGAATATTTTAGCAGTTCTAGTATATTTGAGCATATTATATTTATATTTCGATGCACACTACCTCTTCGACCATTTATTTCCGTGATTATGACTGAAGAACAAACAGAAGATACTTATCGTAAATGAAATTTAAGCAAGAAGGAACTTTTTGCGATGTTAACTCCAAATGAGAAAATATGTATATATCAGTATGGATCATGACCTGCCTATTTTTACATTAAATGTTTTGAAAAGTTGTATTTCAAAGCATGGCATGGTTTTCGTCGAAGGAAATCGTTTCGTGGAAGGAAATAGTTTCAAATAGTGAAAGAGCAAAATTATATAACACTGAAAGAATAATATAATTTAACATGAAAATATTAGAAAACTGAGTACATCGAAATATAATAGATATTTTACAAGGGAAGTAAAAATATAGGTAAATAAATATAAGTAAAAAAGTATAAGAAATCATTTATTTTTTCTAAAATATATTTTGTATGGCGCGTGCTATCATTTTGTTATCTCAAATTTATCTTCTATTTATATTTCTTTACATAATTTTCACAATATATTTATGAATTAGATGTATTTTCATAACCTACTACTACCGTTCTACTAGCGAGTTTTCGCATGCTCAATGAGATATGTAGTATAGGAAGTGCATAAATATATATTTTTTATGTATCTTCAAACACGAACTAGAATATCGAGCATGTTATCATTTTCCTGTGGATTGTAAAATGATCAACCGTGGTTGATAAATTAACAAATTGTAAAAATTTGTCGATTTGTACTACGAGTGCGGAGTGCGAGTAGTAACGATAGTGAACACACAATTGAATACCCAAACGACAAAACTCCTGAGCTTTATACTTATTTTTACGTGGGTCCAAACTTTATCGATTCGATATAGGCTCCGACCGCTCTGGGTTATTTAAAATATATGTCGGGTTAAGATCGGAATTTTGGGCGCGTGACAACTTTTCGCGTGGACTAGCCAATGTATGTCCCATTGTATCGGCACCTCCGAGGTAACCTCACACGTGGCTAGGCCCGCTCTCGAGGCCGCATGCCGCCACAATCACACTTCTCGGAAAACCCATACAACCACTCGTCAGACCTCCGTTAGGCAAAACGTTTATCTCGTGACCGTGGCTACGTTCGGCGACCAATTGTCACCTCGAAGCCAATCTCGCTATCACTAATTTTAAACAATTACAGCTATAATAAAATCTAGGCTAAAGTACTAGAGGATGTTCCGAAAATTTCCAAGGAAAGGCTTCGGCTTTCCTTTCATCTCCGACATATAGGTAGAGAAATAGGAAAGGATAGGGGAAGACGTTTGGATATAGTGGATTTGAAGTACAATTTCATTCGCAAAATATAGCGAACCAAGAAAGAACCGTGGAAAGATTTGGACATTTGTGCGCTTCATGTGACGCTGGAGAGAAGAAAAGAAAAAAGAAACGAGAGGGAAGAGACCAAAAGAATGAAAAATGAAACCTTTCTTCACAAAAGACAGAAAAGATTCACTATGCATATTATTCGCTTCGCCTTATCGTTATCCACGTACGCACGCACGCACGCACGCACGCACGCACGCACGCACGCACATTCACGGTTTCACCTTATACACTTGTTGTGTACTATCGTATCATTTTACCGACCAGTAGCGGTTGAAAATCCTATGTACTGTCTACCTCTCACTCGGTCGCAGATACATCGTTGAAGCCAGTTTAGACTCTAGCTCTGTTTAGACTCTAGGATATCGCGCGGGAATATACGCGCTCTTTCTCATACCTATAGAAATGTTAACTCAAATTTGGCGAAATTACTTATAATATTTATATTGATATTTATTCGATCTATTAGAATCGTTTTTAGATTAATATTTATATAATATTCCATAATCCATACAATGATTTTCCTCAAGCAAATAATAATTTAATATTTTTTTAAAAGTGTGATATCGTCCAAAACAATCGCTTCTGTGTAATGGAACATCGCAAAATTTACAGACAAAACATATTCTACTTCTTTTCTTTTTTAATTGTGCAAATTCTACATTGGGGTTTTGGGGCTTTTTTACTCCGACGACTAGACACTATGTTTATAAGTTTATGTTTTCCGAAATTTGATAGTCTTTGTGGGTGATCTAGTCTGGATGATCTGCTTGTCATATGTCTCATAAGTGTTTGCTGTACTAGATATTTCTTCGTCGTTTTCCTTTGATCCACAATCTTCTATCCACGAAATTATCACTTTTTGCAGGAAATTTTTTATATGTATTCTTATTCTATGGCCCATAATCATTCCCGTTGGGGCCCCGGGAGCAGCTCCTTTCGTCCCCTCGTAGTGGTGATCCCCACCGCTTGCCCTTCACCGTCGTTACTTCTGAGGTGATGGGCGTGATAGGTATTGAAGGAACACTCGAATATGTTTAACAATAAATATTTATTAACAAAATATATTCGGTGAGTATACTTGACGTAAAACTCGCGGTTATTAATTTCGGTTCGCGGTTCGCGATTACAAGTTCGAACTCGGGTAGATTCGGGTAGATACGATTCGATATGCGCTACGAGTTCGGACGATGATTGCCTGAGATGTCGAGCAACTCGGATCAGTGATTGCTGCCAACTATCAACTATCAATTCGGACAGGCGTCTCGCGACTGACTTTCCGTCACGATGATGCTGGATAGGAAAAACTATGATGGGGTGTGTCTAAGGATACGAGATCATCGGATTCGTTTAGGAAAGCGTTGGTTCGGAAAGTGAGGGAAGTGGACGTCGTTGTTAATTGGCTAAATTTTGAGTTGGTGGTTGGAAAAGGATACTAACCATCCTTGAGAGAAAGATGCTAGTAGGAAGCGTCGTACGTGAGAAAAACAAATTTCCCGTATCTTCCCGTAGTAGGTGGTAGATTTAGGGACTATTGGGATAAAGACTGTTTGTCCGTTTGAAGGACCTTAATTAACAAAATCCTAAGATTGGGGTTAGGTTTAATTAATTAATTTAAATAATTTAAAAAATAATAAATTTTATTTTATAACTAAAATTTTTTATTGATCATTTATTAATATTTTTATTATACTTACTTGATTAGGAAAACAAATAATTGAATACCCATATACTAATTTAAATATATTATTTACATCATTATATTTTATATATTTAATTTTCTCATTTTTTATAAATAATATTTGAGATACATTGAATACGAATTAGTTTCAACTTATTAACTACGAAAATAGGAATGGGGAAATATGAAAGAAAGTAGGAAACTAAGAAGTATGTTTTCATACGGTCATAAAATTTGCTAGGGCATAAAGCCAGGTATAATTCCTTAGGAAATTTTGAAAACATTTGGGGGGGTGCAAACCCTTGGAGGCGGAGCAAAAGACATTTTTGCAATGTCCGTCTGTTGCGATTCTGTCCTGCTTCTGTCGTCCTGTTTCTTAAAAACTCTATAATTTTCACTGCTTTAATACTTTTCTTGAACTATCAATATTATATAGCAGTGCACTATATCCAATTAATAATAATAGCAGGATACTCTGAATTGAAATTAATACGTACGGTACATTGAGTACATAAAAAATAAATATTATTGTTGTTTAATAAAATAATTAAAATTAATAAAATTAAATTCACAATAACAAATTCTAAAATAAATTTAATATTAATCAACTTAAAAAAAATTAAATTACTTAATTTAATATTAAATTTCAAAAAAATTTTATAAAAATATCTATAATTCCCAATATTATTATTTTAATTTAAACTATTTTTTGTTAAATTAATATTTTTAGTTATATAGTTTAATAAAAACATTAATTTTGTAAATTAAAAATTTAAAAATATTAATATAACTATAGATAATTTTAATATATTAATCTATTATTAATGAAAACTTTTATAATTCTATTCTTCCTTATATTTATAAATTTAAATATTAATTTAATTTTAATTTTAAATTATTTTTATATAAATACCTTTATATCACCTTTAAAACAAATATTATATTTAATTTTTTATATTATTTTTATAAAAATAAATATCATTAACATATAAACAAATAATTTCATTAAACTTATATATCTTATTAATTATTTTTATTAGAGGAATTTTAATTTTATTTTCTTATTTTATTAGTTTAATTAATGAACCATTTAAAAAAACCAATTATTTAAATTTATTTTTTACAAATTTAATTTTAATATTAACTTTTTTTATTCTTAATTAATCATTATGATATAAATATTAAAATATTAAATTTTAATTATTACAAAAATAATAAAATTTATAATATTAAAACATTATATTTAAATCCCAACTATTACATTCTTTTAATATTTATTATTTTCTTAATTATTATATTATTTATTATAACAAAAATTTGTTATATTAAAAACAAAAACTTACGAGCAAAAAAATGAAAAAAGTAATTTCATCAATTTATAAAATTCATATAATAAATTTACCAATATCATTTATTAATTTACCTACTCCAATTAATATTAATTACTTATGAAATTTTGGATCAATACTTGGAATATTTTTAATAATTCAAATTATCTCAGGATTATTTTTATCAATACATTATTGTCCAAATATTAATATTGCATTTTATAGAATTTCAAATATTATAAAAGATATAAACTCAGGATGATTAATTCGATTAATTCATATAAACGGTGCATCATTTTATTTTTTCATTATATATTTACATATCGCACGAAATATATATTATTATTCATTTAAATTACTACAAGTTTGATTAATTGGAGTTTCAATTCTATTTTTATCAATAGCAACAGCATTTCTTGGTTATGTATTACCATGAGGTCAAATATCTTTTTGAGAAGCAATAGTAATTACTAATTTAATTTCAGCAATTCCCTATATTGGACAATTTACAGTTGAATGAATTTGAGGAGGATTTTCAATTAATAATGATACATTAAATCGATTTTATTCGTTTCATTTTATTTTACCATTTTTAATCTTAATAATAGTATTCATACATCTAATTATTCTTCATATTACAGGATCATCAAATCCAATTCATTCCAAACTAAACATTTATAAAATTAATTTTCATCCATATTTTTCAATTAAAGATTTAATTACAATCATCTTAACTTTTATTTTATTTATATTAATTAACTTACAAATACCTTATATCCTAGGTGATCCAGATAATTTTAAAATAGCAAATCCAATAATTACACCAATTCATATTAAACCTGAATGATATTTTCTATTTGCATATTCAATTCTACGAACAATTCCAAATAAATTAGGAGGAGTAATTATACTTTTTATATCAATTTTTATTTTATATTTAATTCCATTAATTAACTCAAATAATTTAAAAAATAACAAATTTTATTTTATAAATAAAATTTTTTATTGATGATTTATTAACATTTGTGTTATACTTACTTGATTAGGAAAACAAATACTTGAATATCCATATACAAATTTAAATATATTATTTACATCATTATATTTTATATATTTAATTTTATCACTTTTTATAAATAATATTTGAGATATATTATTAAAAAAAAATAATTAGTTAATGAACTTGAATAAGTATATGACTTGAAATCATATTATAGAAATAAAATTTTCCATTAACTTTAAATAAACAATTATCTAATTATAAATTAAAATTTAATTATATAATTAAATTATTATAATTATTAAACATAAATAATTTATTTAATTTAAATCAAAATTAATTATATTTACATTTTTCTTTAATTTTAAATTTATCTAATAAATTTATAATTTATTTAATAAAACCTATAAATAAATTAAATATAAAAAATAAAAAATTTAATTTATATATATATATCTATAAATATATATATGTATATAAATATTTTAAAATTTAAATACACATAAATTTATATATATATATTTAATATATTTAAATACACACACAAATTTACTTATTTATATTTATATATATATATATATAAACACAAACTTACTAATAATATTAATATATTTATATAAATACATACAAATTTATTAATATACACACATATTTAAATATATATATAAAATACACACACACACACATATTTAAATATAATTTTTAAAATAAAATTAATTTTTAAATTAATAATATTAATTATAAATCAATAAATAAATATTAAATAATTTATTTATATATATATAAATTTAATAAAAATTAATTTTTTAATTAATTAAATTTATATAAACAAACTTATATATTTAAATATAATAATTAAAAACTTAATCTGTATATATACATATAAATTTTTATAATTTTTAAATTAATAAAATTAATTTAAAATTAATAATAATTTATTATAAAAAAATTTTATTAAAAATTAAATATTTTTTAAATACAAATTAAAATACTATCAAAACAATAAATTCTTTTATTAAATAAATTAATATTAAATATATTAAAATTAACACTAATAATTCAACCCAACATATTATTATTAATTTATCATATCGAATACGAGGTAAAACACCACGAATTATAATTAATAAAATTAAATGAAATAAATAAACTAAAATAAGACTAAATGATCATCAATTTAATCCAAAAAACATTGTTGTTAATAACAATCTTATAAATATAACATTTAAATATTCAGATAAAAAAAATTAATACAAATAATCTTCTATAATATTCAACATTAAATCCAGAATCTAATTCTGATTCACCTTCAATCAAATCAAATGGGACTCGATTTAAATCAATTAATGCTCTAATTATAAAAATAATATATAAAGGATATATATAAAAAATATATATATATATATTATATTGAAATTTTATAAATATAAATAAAGAATAATTCTCAATTAAAATTATTAGTAAAAAAAAAAAACAAAAATAATAAGATTTCAAATGAAATTATTTGAGAAACTGAACGTAATGAACTTAAAATTGAATAATTACATAAAGACACTCAACCAATTATTATAATTGGATAAACCATTAATCTCAAAATTAATATTAAAAAAATAATTCTATAATCAATAAAAAGAAAAGAATATATTCAAGGATAAATAAATCATAATATTAATGATAAAAAAAATATAATTATTGGACTATATAAATATAAATTATTAAAATTTAAAAAAAAAATTCCTTTGATATCAATTTTAAAGCATCTCTGAAAGGTTGAAATAAACCTTTAATTATTAATTTATTTGGACCTTTTCGTAATTGAATATAACCTAATATTTTACGCTCAAATAAAGTTATAAAAGCCACTCTAATCAAAATTATAAATATCATTAATAAAAAATTAAAAAAAAAATAATATTATATATTATAATTTTATTATAATTTACTTAAATTCTAAATTTAATGCACTAATTTGCTAATATAATCAAAATTATTTATTAAAGTTAATAATATAATTTAATTAAAAATTATAGTCCCTTCGTACAAATAATTTATTTATTTTTATAGATAGAAACCAATCTGATTCACGTCGATTTGAACTCAAATCATGTAAGATTTTAAAAGTCGAACAGACTTAATTATTAAACTTCTGCATTTAAAATTTATCTTAATTCAACATCGAGGTCGCAATCATCTTTATTAATATGATCTTTAAAAAGATATTACGCTGTTATCCCTAAGGTAATTTATTCTTTTAATTTATAATACAAGATCATTAATTATTCTTTAATTAAAGTTTATATTTAAAATAAAGTTTTATAAATTTACTAATCCTCCCAATTAAATATTTATATTTAAAGAATTTAAAATCTAATATATATAAATATAAAATTCTACAGGGTCTTATCGTCCCATAAATATATTTTAGCATTTTTACTAAAAATTTAAATTAATTATATATATATATGAGACAGTATATATCTCATTAATTCTTTCATTCTAGTTTTTAATTAAAAAACAATTGATTATGCTACCTTTGTACAGTCAATTATACTGCAGCCATTAAATAATTAAATCATTGGGCAGATAGACTTAAAATTAAAATCAATAAGCCATGTTTTTGATAAACAGGTGAATATATTTAATTTGCCTAATTCCTTATATATATATATATATTTCAAAATTTATTAAAAAATAAAAATTTTAAACATAAAATATTACTAATATAATCATTATACTTAATTTAAATAAATTATAAATTATTTTTTTTAATAAATATATATTATTCAATTTTATATAAATTTCTTAAATTTTTAAAATAAAATTATTAAATTATTAAGTATTTATTAATAAAAATTATTACTAAATCAATATAATTATAATATAAATTTTTAAATAATAATAATAATAATTTAATTATATATTTAAATTTATAGATTATCCCATAAATTTTTTATATAAAAATAAAAAAAATTATAAAATAAATTTTTTATATTTTTTATATATAAATTAAATTCATTTAAAAAAAACTAGATATAAAAATAATCGATTAATATTTAATTTCTAAATATATATTATAATTTTTTATTCAACAAAAACATAATTAAATATTTACCTCTTTTTCTTTCGAGAATAATAAAATTATTAAATTATATTAATTAACCCTGATACAAAAGGTACAAAATTTATTTTACTTATTTAATTCTTTAAAATTTCATTCACATTACTAAATCTATAAATCATTGTATTATTTCATAAATTATTACTTTAACAATTATTTATTATACAACTTTACAAAAATATAATTTAATAAATTTTAAACTAAAATATTAAATTTATTATTTAAAAAAAAATTCAATTTAAATAATTTTCATTAAAAATGAAATATTATAAAAACTAATTTTTTATCTAAAAACATTTTCCAATATTTTTACTATGTTACGACTTATTCCACGAATGAAATTGACGGGCAATTTGTACACTTTTCAAAACTATTTTCAAATTAATTAATTTATTAATTTTACTTTTGAATCCTCTTTCAAATTAATATTAAAATATAATTATTAAAAAATTAAATTTATTATAACTCATAAATTCTTAAATATACTACATTTTGATTTGAATTAAAATTTTGTATTAAATTTTTATTAAAATTAATTTTATATAATAATATACAACAATACATAAACATCTACTTAAGTTTATCTTATCGTGGATTATCAAATTAAACTACAAGTGGCAGATAGCGCGGAGACAATGTATCTATGTGCTGAATCAAAAGTAAAACTTTTTTATTTCTAACTTTTCCAAAATTAAACTTTTACTAATATATTTGTGATGTTAGATTTACTTATTGATATGTATTTAATTATCATTTACTCAGTAAGCAAATGTGCTCCAAATTATATCGTGCTTGGTCTTATCTGAATGAGAAAAGTGTGACAAATATGTTGGTAAATGATTTCATTTACTACAATGAATCAAAAATAAAAAGAATTTGATTTATGAGTTGAGGGTCTCAGCTTGTGGGAAGTTTTTAATGTTTGCGTAATGTACGCCTAGTATAGGTGCTCACATAAACGTTGCACTTCATACTACCATTTATTGACTTACAATGTAACCATTCCTTAGACTATGAACTTACAAACTAGTATAGGGAGGCCCGATATTGTATTATGGATCGCTGACATTTTAGGAGGGGGAAGAAAGAGAATAAACGTATGAGATATATAATTACGTATATATGATTACACAATTGCAGGGAACATTTTCTTAATTTAACTGTGTTTGTATAACGTCAATTCACATCAGAGACCAGGCCACACACCGCGGGCAGGATGGCGCCCAGATGTCTGCACATCCTTGGCGCGTGCCCTCAGTAGTCCTAAGTACCCACCAGGGGTCTTGGAATTTTCATAGTTAAGGTCCTTCAGGCCAAGCGAGTATCTCTTGTCTTAGATTTCCTTTTACGTTTATTGTTTACTACGGGTTAACAGGGAAAGTAGGTTTTCCTCGCGTCTGCTATGTTGCGTTAGCAACTTTCTCACGAGGGCGGCTAAAACCCTTCCTGGTCCACCAACCGTCTTATTATCCAATCGGAGAAAGATGTCTACTACCCTCACTTCCTTAACAAAAATTATCATCAACAAGTCCGATAGTCCCGTGTCCTTAGACACACTCATCCCTAGCTTTCCCCAGACACAGTATCGTCAGTAAAACTTCACTTATTCCGTATCCTTAGAATAGTCAACATATCTTTACCGGTCTCTATCCTTATAACAGTCGCGTACTTAACGTATCAGTGTAACTAGGTTTTACATAAGGTGATTGGAGTGAATTGTGATTTGTGTGTGTTAATTCAGTGTGTATTTCATTGTGATTGCTGAATTCATAATAAAGATTAATGAAAACAAAATTAATAGTTGTGTTACGACTCAGCTATTTTATCGTCTAACCCTCAAGTTTACGTGACATTTGCATTGTTCTTTTGTGATCTTTGCTTACAATCTTTGGTTCATTTACTAACTAAACATACGGTTTTCTTATTGCTATAATTTAATTTTCTACGGTGGTTAGCCACCAATATTTATCTTTATTGTCTTTGAGTGTCTCACTTAAATCTACGGTTGACAATTTATACATAAGTCTTATATTGCTATCCTTATGGTCTATGTCGCTATCGTACAGTATTTTTTATTATTACGTTTCTGCTGTAGTGATAGAATAATGCTAAGTTATTATTGTTTTGGATTAATTTCACGCTATCTAAACAGGTGAAGGATTCCGGGGGGAAATAACCTGCTTTTTGAACGTGTTTATGGTATAACGGGTTTGACTATAGATTGTGGGCGACGATGAAGTTTATGATTATTTTGTGTATCTTTGACCAGTGGTCTGACTAATTTAAGAATGAAGAATCGATATGGATTAATTTGGGCTCTTCGTATAGCTTGTGATTTGCTATATTTGCTAAATTTCAATTCTGGCAATCTATATATTCCTAAACATGCTGTGATGTATTTTCTTTCAATGATTCTTAATTTTTCCGTGGCGTTGACACTTACATTGAAACAGATTTAACGACCATACGTTAGAATGGTTGGTCTAATTAGTGTTTTGTAGCAGTGAAGTTTTATTGATCTGTGCGAATCTTTCGAGTAAGGTAGTCTTATGAGCTATAAGAAGAATTTATCTGCTTTCTATAACTGTGTCTTTATGTTGTCGTTGTGATTTAACCCGAAGTTTAGATGGACTCCGAAGCATCTAACTTTGTTTGCATCGGAAAATTTTCCGTTGATATTTTCTGTTGTATGGAAGAATATTTTCGAATTTATTCTCACGTCGTACTTTGCTTTTGAAGTTTTTGAAATATATGGACTGAACGAGATTGTTTCACATTTATGGGTGTAGATTCTTAGCTTCCGTGTTGGAAAGCGTAATTTTCTACTTTCTTGACTAGGTCTTGCAGCTGGATTTTTATTTGTCACGGTTTATTGTTTCTGATGTAATTAACATATCATTTACGAATGCTATTGCTGATTTATTATTTTGATTGCCGTTCTTGTTCATGCCATACATTTATAATAGGACACTAAACATGGATATTGAACAGGATAGGCCGGTTTACCGTGTCTATCTGTAGATCTCGATGCGTTTGGTCCTTTTGCTTGATCCCTCTGAGAGGTAGAAGTATCTATCATTTTCTTTTTAATTTTTCCTTTATTAAACGTTCTTATTTGTTTCTACAAATACTTACATTTTTGTATCATTTGCTAATTACTATAGCATGGGGATTTCTGTGCTATTACCCATAATAAAAAAAAACAAAATAAAATATGGAAGGTTTTTAACGTTTTAATTAGAATGTATGGGTGTGTGATTTGTCAATAATTGAGGATGAGTAAGGATAACTATTATCATTATTATTATCATTATTCTTATCATCATCATCATCATCATCATCATCATCATCATCATCATCATTACTATTATTATTATTATCATCATCATCATCATCATCATCATCATCATCATCATCGTCATCATCATTATTATTATCATTATTATCATTATTATCATTATTATCATTATTATTATTATTATTATTATCATCATCATCATCATCATCATTATTATCATTATTATCATTATTATTATTATCATTATTATTATTATCATTATCATTATTATTATTATTATTATTATTATTATTATTATTTTCCGTGTCCCTTGGTTCTCCTGTTATTTCTCATTCTTCTATTACGTGTCTCAGGTCTTCTTCTTTCTTTTTACATAGCTTGCATCTTTTTTCTCCCTCTTCTTTCCAGTATTCCCTTGATTTAGTCTCGTTTCCACATCTGAATCTTGCTAATATTTTTCTGTCCTTCCACTTCATCCTCCCTTCTAAGTATTTTGCTAACTCTTCTTTGGCGATTTTTCTATAATGTTTGTCATATTTTGATTCCCTTATCCTTTCCCCCCTCTCTTCTGCTTCTCTCTTTCTCCTTTCTTCTATAATCTGGTCTAGCGTCATCTTTTCTTGCTCTTCTCTTACTTCCATCTGTGTCCCTCCATTTCTCATCCTTTCTAGTCCCTTCTTTCTCTTTCTTGCTCTTTTCCGTTATTGGCCATTTCCCCAGTTTCTCTCTCTTTCCTTTATGCACTTCTTTACTAGTTCCTTTTTTGACTCTATGGCTTTCCATTCATATCTTGCTGCTCTTCCTAATACTTTTTCTTTGATTTCTGTTAGCTTACATTCTTCTATCGATATATAATTCGGTGTTGTCATATCTAAACCTAAGCTCCATTTCACATATCTTCTTTGTATTCTATCCAGCCTTTCTTCCATGTTCCAGCCTCATACCTATGCTCCAAACAGCGCCACGTTCTCTACCAGCGTTCCAAACATCTTCATTCTCCTCTTGTTGTCCTGTTTGGAAATTTTTTCTTCCACGCTCCATGTTTTCTTCATTGCTATTCTTGCTCTCTTTTTCCTGTCTTCTATGTGTTTCTCATCACTACCGTTTTTTCAGTAGTATGTACCCTAGGTATCTTATCTCGTCCACTTCTTCTAATTCTCGTTCTCCCCATTTCCATTTTCTTTGTCTCCTCTTGTTCTTTCGTTTTTTTCGAAAACTACACTCTTGGCCTTTTTCGTGCTCAGTTCCAATTCGGTTTCCTTTAAAAATATTTCGAATCCCTTTAGCATTTCCTTTAGCTTCTCCTCTCTATCAGCCATCAGCACAATATCGTCTGCATATGTCAATGACCATACCTTTCTTTCTCCTGCCACTATGCCCCCCCCCCCGACTTGTCCTTTCCTTAATTCTTCTTCCAGCCCCGCCACGTAGATGTTAAATAGGGCTCAACGGGCATCCTTGTCTGACTCCCCTCACTGTCCAAAATTCTTTTGTGTTGTTATTCTTGATTCTTACCACATTCTTTGTTTCTGCGTATATCTCTTTATTCCTTCTGGTTAAGTTTTCGTTAATCCCCATTTTTCTCATTTTCTCCTCCAATTTCTTTCTGTTTAGCCTGTCGAACGCCGCTTTTAAGTCCGCAAAGCAGGCATGTAGTTTTTCTTTTTCTCTACTCAACTGTTTGTCTATGATATGGTTTATCACAAATACCGCGTCTTTCTTTTCTGAATCCGAATTGGCTCTCTTTCAGTTTGTTTTCAATCTCTGCCTTCAGTCGTTCGTGCAGTATCCCTGCACAGATCTTGTATGCTGTATCCATTAATGTTACTTTTCTGTAACCCTTCCCTACTCTCTTGTCCCTCTTTTTATATATCGGACATATTTGCTCCTTTTTTCCAATCTTCTGGTATCCCCACCCCATTCCATATTTTCCTTAACAGAGCCCATAACGCTTCACCCACTTCCTTCGGTGCATACTTCCATACTTCATTTTCTAACCCGCCTTCCCCCACTGCTTTCTTCTCCTTCAAGTTTCTTAGTTTGTATATCACCTCTTCCATCTCTATATATTATCTTCTCTCTCCTCCATTATTTTCTCTTCTGCTCGATGCTCCTCTTTTTTCCTGCCCTCTTTGTGCTCTGTTCCTTCTAAAATTTCCATAAAATGATTTTTCCACTCTTCCTCGCTTATTTCATATAATCTTCATCTATATTCTCTCTTCTCCTTCTGTATTTATTTATGTATTTCCACGCTTCTTGTTCTGTTTTGATCTTCTTGATTTTCACCATTTCTTCTTCTTCGTATCTTTCCTTTCTTTGTTTGCACCTCTATTTGAATGCCTTTTTTCCTCCATAAGAGCTTCTCTACTGTATTTTCCTTTCATAAACTTTGTCACCTTCCTTCTCATCTCTCTTTTACTCTCTTTTCCTCTCTCTCTGTTCCTTATCTTTACTTTCTTCTTTTGCATTGCTTCGTTTATCTTCTTGTTGATTTCTGTCCACATTTCCGCTACTGTTCTTCCGCTGCAGGTCCAGTCTTTACATTCGTCCAAGTATTTCTCCACACTTTTGTTTGTCCATTCCCTCTTCTCCTTCTCTTCTTCTTCCTTTTCCTCATTTTTTTGTAATTCCGTCCGCCCCCCCCCTATTTCTATTTCTAACGGCATGTGGCCTGACTCTGTTCTTTTTCCTATTTTCATGTAAATTATTTCTTCTGTCGCCTCCTGATTGCCAATCACATAGTCTATTACTGAGTTTCCTCTCTCGCCAATATATAGGTCCGCTCCTCTCCTTCTTTATCGCTGCCATTGATTATCTTTAGCAGTGTTCTTCCTTCCATGTTTATTGTCTTGTCTTTTGATCGTCTGTTTTTTTCTTTCCCTACGTCCTCGTTTATCGACCCTCCCTCTTCTCCCGTTCTTGCGTTCCAGTCTCCGCTGATGATCACCACTTCCTCTTCTCTTCCGTCTACTCTTTCCTCTATTTTTTTCCATGTCCCTTATGTATCTTGATTATAAACCATCATTATCCTATACGTCTTGTAATTGTATATTATTTTTCTTCCAACTATATTATCACTAATTCCTTTATATCCTATTTCTCTTAGGTTTTTATTTATACCCGTTGTTATTCTTCCCTTTGCTCTTCCTTTTTTCCTTACTGTCATTGCTGCCCTGCATTTCCAGTCGAATTCTTTGGGTAGTCTATATTTTAACTTTTCTCTTTTGTCCTTACTTATTAGCCCTGCTACATTTCAGAAGCACGTTTTCATCCCCATTGTAGTCCCCCCTCCTGTTCCTCTTTTTTCATTTTCCTTCCCCTCTCTTTCTTTCTTCCTCCAGCCTCTCTCCGTTTTCGTTCCACCTGTACCATTTGTTCTCTATTGTTAGTTTCTTGTATTCTGTCCTTACATATTCGCCTTGTTCCATTCTTTCTCTGGCTACCCTTCTTATGTGTTGCTTCCCATCCCTTTCTTTTTTTGTCAGATCATCGTCCATGTATACGCCCCTTTCCCATTTGCTTTTCTCCTTCATTATCCTTATTTTTTCCTCCATTGATTTCATCGTTGCCACTATTATTGTGTTCTTGCCCCCCCCACCCCACCTTTATCATATGTGCTTTTTCTACTTCTGCCCCTATCCTCATTTTTTCGTTTATGAACTCCTTTACTGTCTCTTCATTGCTTCCTTCGTTCCAGTCCACTCCCTTGATTACTATGTTTCTTCTTCTTTCCTCTCTCTCTCTGTCCTGTCCTGATCCTCTCCAATTCTTCTGATTCTACCCAATAATTCTTTCTTTTCCCATTCCCACTCTCCTTTCTCTCTGTCTGTCTCTCTTTCCCTTCTTTCCCTTTCCTCTTTCATTTCTCTCTTCAGCTCCTCCACTTGCTTTTCCAATATATATATATTTTATTTCCTCGATCATTGCCTCGAATCCTCTTTCCATTTTCTCTATTTCTTCCACCACTGCCTCCATTACTTTCTCTCTGGCTGGTGTCTCTTTTTCTGTCGAACTGTATTTGTCCAGTGTATTTTTGAAGACTGCTTTACCAGTACTCCTTGGTCTTCCCCTGTTTGTCGCCATCTGCCGTTTCCCTACCTTACTTTGTTTTGCCGCGCTTCTAGCCTCCTAACCTCTTCTTTTCTAGTTTTTCTTATTTGTAGCTTTCTCTCGTTCTTGTCTCCTTTTTCGCTTTTCTTTTGCCTTCTCCTTGTATGCTCACTCTTTATTTTCCCTTCTTCATGCCTCTTTATGCTTCCTGTTCCTTTTTCCCTTCACACTTCACTTTTTCCACAGAGATCTCCGTCCGTGTGTTACCCTCGGCCCGAACCGAACCGAAAGCCCAAGTAAGGATTACTATTTTTGGCAAGCGAGTTTATGTAATTGTCCATTTTGTCGTGATATGCTTTAGAGAATTTTGTGTGCACTTAGTATCGATGTTAGTATAGTTGATATCTATATATATATATATATATATATATATATATATATGTATATGTGTATATTAGTTAGTTAGAGGAGGTAGAACAAGAATTTTCGCGTTGATGGATTGGATAAGAATGTGAATATTCGTTGTTTGATATATATTTATTCCTACGTTTGCCTTCTTCTTCTCTTTTAATTTCGCTATAGTAGTTTGTCGTTAGAACCAAAGCTCAGTTCATTTACTACGATGGTTTCTATTGCCACAATTTTCTTGCCCGTCGAGTTTAATAATCGAGGATGATTCCAACGATCCTCTCTGTGTGGGGTTCGTGTGGTTTCGCAAGCCTTGCCCAAAGACGGGCAATATTTTGACAACAGTGGGAGGAGGAATGCGAAGATCGATGGGTGTTTTCGATAATCGAAAACACCGTTTGCACAAGCCAACACAGCGAACGATCCTTTGGTTAAATTTTCGAAGGGAAATTGTTCTGCTATTTCTCTCTTACAATCGCATGCAATGATGGCAAGAATATCGGTAAATAGCAATGCCGGTATTGCTCTTAATTTTCGATTGACCCCGACGATGTATTTAATGGTCCTCCCTGTGCGGGACTTGTGTGATTTCGCAAGCCTTGCCCAAAGACGGGCAATGTTTTGCCAACAATGGGAGGAGGAATGCGAAGATCAGTGGGTGTTTGAGTAGCTGAAAACACCGTTCGCACAAGCCGACACAGCGGACAACCCCTTTGTTTAAAGTTTAAACAATGATTCTATCCTCAAAACCGTTCACGAAAATAAAACGAGATCGATGATAGGAAGTTCTAATTCGATTCTCGAGGGCAACGAAATTATCAGAGAAGAAGGAAATTTTCAAAATTAATTTTCTTACCTTGAGGAGTAGGTGCTGTCTGGCGCCATTACCTCAGCTGCTCCGGTGGTCGTCGATGTTTTTGTTGGGTTTATTACTTGAACTCGAATATAGTTTACTATCAACTTTTACTTTATTTATCTATTTCGATACAGACTGAACAATTTACTAACTGGATTAATACCGCAATTACAATGCCCGTTTCTGTCTAAGCGATGAAATGAGGACTTCAAAGATAAAATTTTCTTTTTACTTAGTCGCGGCTCTCTTTTCTTGACCGAAAAACTAAAGACCCCGAAACGCAAAATACTATACAAAATTTTTAAACGCAATGATGAGCGCAATAACGAACGTAGTAACAATGAACACAAAGAGTGAACAAAATAATAATGAACCGTAATAACAATGATCACTAAGAATGAATACAAAAATAATGAGCACAATATGGTACGTAAATTATAATGAGCACAAAGAATGATTAAAATAATAATGCGCGCTGCGCCATGTTGCTACGCTTATTTATAATGCCATCCCCCACGGAGTGGTGGTCCACTGGGGCTTCACTTCCGTGGGAATCGGGATGTTGCAGTTTGGGTTTCCTGAAATCGTACGTGAGACTGTCTTCTCATATCTATGATTCTTACCTCTGAATGAAAATCGACGCATCATAATAGTGTGATGCTGGTAGTGAACATCTTAAGAGAATCTTAATTAGCCTAGGCCCTGTTTTTAATATTTGATTTCATTCGACTGCATGTGGCCTTCTTTCATCTACTGGCCGTCGGTTTTTCGTAATCGCCACGCAAGCACGTGTTGCCGTACGGGTATATGTGTCGCTATCGAGTTTTACTGCCTCGGCTCCCATTGTTGGCATAACATACGGTCAGCGTTACAGTTACGTAATTATTTCATTCTAACCACTTCTAGTTAATTATGATTGCGACAATAGATCATGGGAGTTGTGGTGTCTTCACAAGAGATACCCTGCTTTCTCCCATGGGTTATTTACATTTTCCATTTCTGCTGCTATATTTTTATTGATTGTAGTATAATTTGACATTAATTGATGTACGGTACAAGGAGAAATGAGAACATTCTCCCATGAGAATATTATATGTTTTACCAGTTTATATTTTTTAAATGTTATATTTTATAAATTATATACATGCAGAAGAGATATGAAAGTTATAGAAGGAAATCTAAATAGAATCTTGTTATATTTTTTATTGATTACTATTAAGGTGTTTTGAAAGCAAAATGATAGCTTATACGCAATATTTTATTGTTTTACTTCTCATTAAATTATGCAAGTAAATCAGTTAGTCAATCAAAGTAAGACTATATATACATTACAAATAACTGTAACGTCTTAAAAATTACAAAATTCATTAATGGATATTGAAACATGGTAACATAATCCTTAGAAAGGTCTGTGAAATATAACACAAGGGTGAGCAGAGAGCAATCGCCGGTATCAACGAATGCCAAAGGATATGCCAAAATAGTAGGTCTTATTAAACGATCTTTTATTAAACGATCAACGCTTTTGCAACGATGTAAACATTTCAAACATCCAACACTGAAACGCTGGATATTTCTCGCCTCTCGCCGTAGAGAAAAGCTATAGAAATTACGAAAGTACGTATGCAGTGTAGGAAGTATCGAAGAAAGGATGTATTTAGTGATGGAAAATAATTTGACTCGAATGCGTTAGATGTTCCTAAGAATCATGCAGTACTAAACCATTATTCAGATAAAAGAAAAGGAGAAGAAAAGTGGAAAGATTAGAAATGATATACTTGCGTTGCGAACTTTGGGACGGAAACGGAAAGAAGATGCGCATGATACGTTTAGAATATGAACATGTTGGGTAGTGGAGAAATGACACTTATAGATATATGGAAGGAAAAAAATAATAACGGATGGATTCTTTCGTTCGTGCACTTAAATCAGATGATCATGTGGTTAGTATGAATTTCTGTAATAACGTCATTGGAAGAAATGGAGTTAATTATTCCTGCGCGATATAAAACGCAGCATACGCCAACCTCCTAATTATGGAAATTTTCATCACTTTATAGACGAATATATTTGTATGATTTGAATGTACAACTATCTCTAAAGAAATTACATGTAGAATTTTAGCATGTTTCTCTTGGCATAAAAATTGTGCAATATGATCAAGCAACAGTGATATAAAATAATATCACGTTGCAGTTTATCTGAACGAAAAAACGAAATATTTACTTGTGTAATATTCACAAATAAAACTATGCAATTACCAGAGATATCGCAATCGATCGAAAATGTTGCACGATTCAAAACAGTTTCTTAAAAAAAGTTGAAAGAAGTGTTGGTTTATTAGATCATGTGAAACAAGAAAGTATTCACATAATGACAACTCCGAGGCTCTGCTTCCTAGGATTATAGGATTTGGAGGTGCAGTTCTACCCCAGAAATGCTTGTAGAGCCTCTTCACCTCCCTTGCCTCTGGCGGTTGCCTGCCTGGTTCTAAGTAAGCCAAGTCATTGTTAACAATTACATCGGCCAACATCCTTGGACACATTTTAAAGATCTCCTGACAGCATGCGTTGACCCAAGATGACGGCATGCAGATAGGTTGTGTTCGCGTCGCTTCGTACACTGTCCGTGTGTACAAACAGTACGCCACGAATGTAATCCAGATGTCTTCACGTGGGCAGACGCCACCCGCCACCCGCCACCCGCCACGAATGCAAGCATGGTTTTGCAACCCTTAAAAACGCAAAAGCCTGAAAAAGGGGCAGAGTGGTCAACCCCTAAAGATACTAATATAAGCGCTACACCGATAAAGCAAAACAGCCCAGAAATCAAGAAGCGGTCTGATGAAGAGAAGGAGGATACTAAAGAAGAATCGCGGCCAATACCCGACATAAGGAAACGAGCTAGCGATATGGAAAAGAGGGTCCTACCATTCTGCCACGACCCGAGCAACAAAGTTAACAAGGGCAAACCGCAACGATAATGCGTTACTTTAAGGATATGAGAGGATTTGTGGAGAATCTCCTGCTCCACAACTGTCATCTAGCCGGAAGGCTAGAACAAGCTAAAAGCTAAGAATAAGGAAACTGCGATATTAAGCGCTGTGAGTAAGTCGCTGGAAGCCAGCAAGCGGCTTAAAACGGCCGTTAAGAAAACAACGAAGGCCGAGTCAAAACAGCTCTCGTACGCGGAAAAAGTGAAGATGGCCAGCAATAAAGCGGACAAATGGCGGTAAAACCACCGAGAAATGTGGTTATAATCCGGTCGGAAGTTGAGGATGGTGAAATAAGAACCAGCGGAAAAGCGCGCGACGCGCTATTCACGCTAGTAATCCCCCGTAAAGGGGGAATACAAGTCACAGCAGTTGAAAACAAAATAAGCGACACCGGCCTAATCGTGGAAACGACGAAGGACTGAAGCCGGAAGGACTGAAAGCGTTCACAGAGGATGTACAGAATACACACATAACGTACGGACATTCGGAGAAAAAATAAAATAATCAGATGACTCATGCGAAAAATCGTTCTTCACATAAGTGGATGAATATCTGAAAAATATTCGAAATTCGAACATCTTACACATGTTCACACATTTATCGAGAAGTGAGTTGTGTATTATACAATTTTTCTAGATGTATATGTTTTTTTGTCACATAAATGTTATTAGGCCAGTTGCTGAACAAGAGCATAAAGATTCATCACTTTGAGCAGAGGCATATGCTTGTACGAGTTTAAAATAATCTTCTTACCATTGAAATCTATCCATAGTTACGCTATAAATTATAATACAATTTGTATATTGTATTTGTATTCAACAGTACATCTCAACTGAACAAATGTATTGCGTAACAACTATTTATCACTAAAGCGAAGATGTCTAACCCAATCGAATTTTATTGTCAATGTTAGTATTATTTTAGAAATGATATAAATAGTAAAAATGAAAAGGAAACAACTTTTAATTCTCTGATAATTTAATAAGAGGAGCATCTAACGCTCCTTTTCTCTCGATCTGTTTAGCAATAATTTTATTCACTAATTTTTCGAGAGCTTCAAATATGATCTCACTGCGCTCAAGACTGTCAATAGACAACGTGCGGAGAAAACTTTGATGCCTCATCTGTGAAATGCTGTCAAAAAGGCTTTAAGTGAAAACATACATACATGCCTGTATGAAAACTGCAACTGCTCATGAATTCAATTTCGACTCGGATTTGAGAATCCTATAAGATATCATTTTAAACTATACTAAATATATAGAGTACGCTGTCCCGCGTATCCTGAAGATATCTTTAAAATGACGGTCCTACCAAATTAAATTCAGGCTGTTTTCTGAAACTGCTTAATCAAATGATGCATTGATTTATTTTTATAGTAGTAAATCTGGGCATCAGAAATTTGCTTCGTCCATTTGAAAGTCCATCGAACTCGGTCTATTTATCACCGTTATGAAACATATATACTCTAGTAGGAACATTCCTAACACGATAATGCTTAGAGGAAAGCACGCCAGAATCGCTGTCTCTCAAATCCATTCAATGAATAAGAGACGAATGAAGATGCGTATTATAGTTATATGCAAGTATCCGTAAAGTGGTGTGAGACGTTCGAACAGGTTTGTTCGATGAAAATCAGCTACATACTCTGTTCCGGGTGAAGAAATGAGCCGCAAGTGGAAAAGGGTGAAAAGGGAAGGGGAAATAAGGAGAATACAAAGAGTTGATGAATGTAAGGAATGGAAGCTGAATCTCAAAATAAAGAACAAGAAAGAACAAGCTACTTACGATAACACGATTGCTAGTCATCTGTTCTCGATGACGATTGCCTATACCACCGCCCTTGTTGAATATTTTAGCAGTTCTAGTATATTTGAGCATATTATATTTATATTTCGATGCACACTACCTCTTCGACCATTTATTTCCGTGATTATGACTGAAGAACAAACAGAAGATACTTATCGTAAATGAAATTTAAGCAAGAAGGAACTTTTTGCGATGTTAACTCCAAATGAGAAAATATGTATATATCAGTATGGATCATGACCTGCCTATTTTTACATTAAATGTTTTGAAAAGTTGTATTTCAAAGCATGGCATGGTTTTCGTCGAAGGAAATCGTTTCGTGGAAGGAAATAGTTTCAAATAGTGAAAGAGCAAAATTATATAACACTGAAAGAATAATATAATTTAACATGAAAATATTAGAAAACTGAGTACATCGAAATATAATAGATATTTTACAAGGGAAGTAAAAATATAGGTAAATAAATATAAGTAAAAAAGTATAAGAAATCATTTATTTTTTCTAAAATATATTTTGTATGGCGCGTGCTATCATTTTGTTATCTCAAATTTATCTTCTATTTATATTTCTTTACATAATTTTCACAATATATTTATGAATTAGATGTATTTTCATAACCTACTACTACCGTTCTACTAGCGAGTTTTCGCATGCTCAATGAGATATGTAGTATAGGAAGTGCATAAATATATATTTTTTATGTATCTTCAAACACGAACTAGAATATCGAGCATGTTATCATTTTCCTGTGGATTGTAAAATGATCAACCGTGGTTGATAAATTAACAAATTGTAAAAATTTGTCGATTTGTACTACGAGTGCGGAGTGCGAGTAGTAACGATAGTGAACACACAATTGAATACCCAAACGACAAAACTCCTGAGCTTTATACTTATTTTTACGTGGGTCCAAACTTTATCGATTCGATATAGGCTCCGACCGCTCTGGGTTATTTAAAATATATGTCGGGTTAAGATCGGAATTTTGGGCGCGTGACAACTTTTCGCGTGGACTAGCCAATGTATGTCCCATTGTATCGGCACCTCCGAGGTAACCTCACACGTGGCTAGGCCCGCTCTCGAGGCCGCATGCCGCCACAATCACACTTCTCGGAAAACCCATACAACCACTCGTCAGACCTCCGTTAGGCAAAACGTTTATCTCGTGACCGTGGCTACGTTCGGCGACCAATTGTCACCTCGAAGCCAATCTCGCTATCACTAATTTTAAACAATTACAGCTATAATAAAATCTAGGCTAAAGTACTAGAGGATGTTCCGAAAATTTCCAAGGAAAGGCTTCGGCTTTCCTTTCATCTCCGACATATAGGTAGAGAAATAGGAAAGGATAGGGGAAGACGTTTGGATATAGTGGATTTGAAGTACAATTTCATTCGCAAAATATAGCGAACCAAGAAAGAACCGTGGAAAGATTTGGACATTTGTGCGCTTCATGTGACGCTGGAGAGAAGAAAAGAAAAAAGAAACGAGAGGGAAGAGACCAAAAGAATGAAAAATGAAACCTTTCTTCACAAAAGACAGAAAAGATTCACTATGCATATTATTCGCTTCGCCTTATCGTTATCCACGTACGCACGCACGCACGCACGCACGCACGCACATTCACGGTTTCACCTTATACACTTGTTGTGTACTATCGTATCATTTTACCGACCAGTAGCGGTTGAAAATCCTATGTACTGTCTACCTCTCACTCGGTCGCAGATACATCGTTGAAGCCAGTTTAGACTCTAGCTCTGTTTAGACTCTAGGATATCGCGCGGGAATATACGCGCTCTTTCTCATACCTATAGAAATGTTAACTCAAATTTGGCGAAATTACTTATAATATTTATATTGATATTTATTCGATCTATTAGAATCGTTTTTAGATTAATATTTATATAATATTCCATAATCCATACAATGATTTTCCTCAAGCAAATAATAATTTAATATTTTTTTAAAAGTGTGATATCGTCCAAAACAATCGCTTCTGTGTAATGGAACATCGCAAAATTTACAGACAAAACATATTCTACTTCTTTTCTTTTTTAATTGTGCAAATTCTACATTGGGGTTTTGGGGCTTTTTTACTCCGACGACTAGACACTATGTTTATAAGTTTATGTTTTCCGAAATTTGATAGTCTTTGTGGGTGATCTAGTCTGGATGATCTGCTTGTCATATGTCTCATAAGTGTTTGCTGTACTAGATATTTCTTCGTCGTTTTCCTTTGATCCACAATCTTCTATCCACGAAATTATCACTTTTTGCAGGAAATTTTTTATATGTATTCTTATTCTATGGCCCATAATCATTCCCGTTGGGGCCCCGGGAGCAGCTCCTTTCGTCCCCTCGTAGTGGTGATCCCCACCGCTTGCCCTTCACCGTCGTTACTTCTGAGGTGATGGGCGTGATAGGTATTGAAGGAACACTCGAATATGTTTAACAATAAATATTTATTAACAAAATATATTCGGTGAGTATACTTGACGTAAAACTCGCGGTTATTAATTTCGGTTCGCGGTTCGCGATTACAAGTTCGAACTCGGGTAGATTCGGGTAGATACGATTCGATATGCGCTACGAGTTCGGACGATGATTGCCTGAGATGTCGAGCAACTCGGATCAGTGATTGCTGCCAACTATCAACTATCAATTCGGACAGGCGTCTCGCGACTGACTTTCCGTCACGATGATGCTGGATAGGAAAAACTATGATGGGGTGTGTCTAAGGATACGAGATCATCGGATTCGTTTAGGAAAGCGTTGGTTCGGAAAGTGAGGGAAGTGGACGTCGTTGTTAATTGGCTAAATTTTGAGTTGGTGGTTGGAAAAGGATACTAACCATCCTTGAGAGAAAGATGCTAGTAGGAAGCGTCGTACGTGAGAAAAGCAAATTTCCCGTATCTTCCCGTAGTAGGTGGTAGATTTAGGGACTATTGGGATAAAGACTGTTTGTCCGTTTGAAGGACCTTAATTAACAAAATCCTAAGATTGGGGTTAGGTTTAATTAATTAATTTAAATAATTTAAAAAATAATAAATTTTATTTTATAACTAAAATTTTTTATTGATCATTTATTAATATTTTTATTATACTTACTTGATTAGGAAAACAAATAATTGAATACCCATATACTAATTTAAATATATTATTTACATCATTATATTTTATATATTTAATTTTCTCATTTTTTATAAATAATATTTGAGATACATTGAATACGAATTAGTTTCAACTTATTAACTACGAAAATAGGAATGGGGAAATATGAAAGAAAGTAGGAAACTAAGAAGTATGTTTTCATACGGTCATAAAATTTGCTAGGGCATAAAGCCAGGTATAATTCCTTAGGAAATTTTGAAAACATTTGGGGGGGTGCAAACCCTTGGAGGCGGAGCAAAAGACATTTTTGCAATGTCCGTCTGTTGCGATTCTGTCCTGCTTCTGTCGTCCTGTTTCTTAAAAACTCTATAATTTTCACTGCTTTAATACTTTTCTTGAACTATCAATATTATATAGCAGTGCACTATATCCAATTAATAATAATAGCAGGATACTCTGAATTGAAATTAATACGTACGGTACATTGAGTACATAAAAAATAAATATTATTGTTGTTTAATAAAATAATTAAAATTAATAAAATTAAATTCACAATAACAAATTCTAAAATAAATTTAATATTAATCAACTTAAAAAAAATTAAATTACTTAATTTAATATTAAATTTCAAAAAAATTTTATAAAAATATCTATAATTCCCAAAATTATTATTTTAATTTAAACTATTTTTTGTTAAATTAATATTTTTAGTTATATAGTTTAATAAAAACATTAATTTTGTAAATTAAAAATTTAAAAATATTAATATAACTATAGATAATTTTAATATATTAATCTATTATTAATGAAAACTTTTATAATTCTATTCTTCCTTATATTTATAAATTTAAATATTAATTTAATTTTAATTTTAAATTATTTTTATATAAATACCTTTATATCACCTTTAAAACAAATATTATATTTAATTTTTTATATTATTTTTATAAAAATAAATATCATTAACATATAAACAAATAATTTCATTAAACTTATATATCTTATTAATTATTTTTATTAGAGGAATTTTAATTTTATTTTCTTATTTTATTAGTTTAATTAATGAACCATTTAAAAAAACCAATTATTTAAATTTATTTTTTACAAATTTAATTTTAATATTAACTTTTTTTATTCTTAATTAATCATTATGATATAAATATTAAAATATTAAATTTTAATTATTACAAAAATAATAAAATTTATAATATTAAAACATTATATTTAAATCCCAACTATTACATTCTTTTAATATTTATTATTTTCTTAATTATTATATTATTTATTATAACAAAAATTTGTTATATTAAAAACAAAAACTTACGAGCAAAAAAATGAAAAAAGTAATTTCATCAATTTATAAAATTCATATAATAAATTTACCAATATCATTTATTAATTTACCTACTCCAATTAATATTAATTACTTATGAAATTTTGGATCAATACTTGGAATATTTTTAATAATTCAAATTATCTCAGGATTATTTTTATCAATACATTATTGTCCAAATATTAATATTGCATTTTATAGAATTTCAAATATTATAAAAGATATAAACTCAGGATGATTAATTCGATTAATTCATATAAACGGTGCATCATTTTATTTTTTCATTATATATTTACATATCGCACGAAATATATATTATTATTCATTTAAATTACTACAAGTTTGATTAATTGGAGTTTCAATTCTATTTTTATCAATAGCAACAGCATTTCTTGGTTATGTATTACCATGAGGTCAAATATCTTTTTGAGAAGCAATAGTAATTACTAATTTAATTTCAGCAATTCCCTATATTGGACAATTTACAGTTGAATGAATTTGAGGAGGATTTTCAATTAATAATGATACATTAAATCGATTTTATTCGTTTCATTTTATTTTACCATTTTTAATCTTAATAATAGTATTCATACATCTAATTATTCTTCATATTACAGGATCATCAAATCCAATTCATTCCAAACTAAACATTTATAAAATTAATTTTCATCCATATTTTTCAATTAAAGATTTAATTACAATCATCTTAACTTTTATTTTATTTATATTAATTAACTTACAAATACCTTATATCCTAGGTGATCCAGATAATTTTAAAATAGCAAATCCAATAATTACACCAATTCATATTAAACCTGAATGATATTTTCTATTTGCATATTCAATTCTACGAACAATTCCAAATAAATTAGGAGGAGTAATTATACTTTTTATATCAATTTTTATTTTATATTTAATTCCATTAATTAACTCAAATAATTTAAAAAATAACAAATTTTATTTTATAAATAAAATTTTTTATTGATGATTTATTAACATTTGTGTTATACTTACTTGATTAGGAAAACAAATACTTGAATATCCATATACAAATTTAAATATATTATTTACATCATTATATTTTATATATTTAATTTTATCACTTTTTATAAATAATATTTGAGATATATTATTAAAAAAAAATAATTAGTTAATGAACTTGAATAAGTATATGACTTGAAATCATATTATAGAAATAAAATTTTCCATTAACTTTAAATAAACAATTATCTAATTATAAATTAAAATTTAATTATATAATTAAATTATTATAATTATTAAACATAAATAATTTATTTAATTTAAATCAAAATTAATTATATTTACATTTTTCTTTAATTTTAAATTTATCTAATAAATTTATAATTTATTTAATAAAACCTATAAATAAATTAAATATAAAAAATAAAAAATTTAATTTATATATATATATCTATAAATATATATATGTATATAAATATTTTAAAATTTAAATACACATAAATTTATATATATATATTTAATATATTTAAATACACACACAAATTTACTTATTTATATTTATATATATATATAAACACAAACTTACTAATAATATTAATATATTTATATAAATACATACAAATTTATTAATATACACACATATTTAAATATATATATAAAATACACACACACACATATTTAAATATAATTTTTAAAATAAAATTAATTTTTAAATTAATAATATTAATTATAAATCAATAAATAAATATTAAATAATTTATTTATATATATATAAATTTAATAAAAATTAATTTTTTAATTAATTAAATTTATATAAACAAACTTATATATTTAAATATAATAATTAAAAACTTAATCTGTATATATACATATAAATTTTTATAATTTTTAAATTAATAAAATTAATTTAAAATTAATAATAATTTATTATAAAAAAATTTTATTAAAAATTAAATATTTTTTAAATACAAATTAAAATACTATCAAAACAATAAATTCTTTTATTAAATAAATTAATATTAAATATATTAAAATTAACACTAATAATTCAACCCAACATATTATTATTAATTTATCATATCGAATACGAGGTAAAACACCACGAATTATAATTAATAAAATTAAATGAAATAAATAAACTAAAATAAGACTAAATGATCATCAATTTAATCCAAAAAACATTGTTGTTAATAACAATCTTATAAATATAACATTTAAATATTCAGATAAAAAAAATTAATACAAATAATCTTCTATAATATTCAACATTAAATCCAGAATCTAATTCTGATTCACCTTCAATCAAATCAAATGGGACTCGATTTAAATCAATTAATGCTCTAATTATAAAAATAATATATAAAGGATATATATAAAAAATATATATATATATTATATTGAAATTTTATAAATATAAATAAAGAATAATTCTCAATTAAAATTATTAGTAAAAAAAAAAAACAAAAATAATAAGATTTCAAATGAAATTATTTGAGAAACTGAACGTAATGAACTTAAAATTGAATAATTACATAAAGACACTCAACCAATTATTATAATTGGATAAACCATTAATCTCAAAATTAATATTAAAAAAATAATTCTATAATCAATAAAAAGAAAAGAATATATTCAAGGATAAATAAATCATAATATTAATGATAAAAAAAATATAATTATTGGACTATATAAATATAAATTATTAAAATTTAAAAAAAAAATTCCTTTGATATCAATTTTAAAGCATCTCTGAAAGGTTGAAATAAACCTTTAATTATTAATTTATTTGGACCTTTTCGTAATTGAATATAACCTAATATTTTACGCTCAAATAAAGTTATAAAAGCCACTCTAATCAAAATTATAAATATCATTAATAAAAAATTAAAAAAAAAATAATATTATATATTATAATTTTATTATAATTTACTTAAATTCTAAATTTAATGCACTAATTTGCTAATATAATCAAAATTATTTATTAAAGTTAATAATATAATTTAATTAAAAATTATAGTCCCTTCGTACAAATAATTTATTTATTTTTATAGATAGAAACCAATCTGATTCACGTCGATTTGAACTCAAATCATGTAAGATTTTAAAAGTCGAACAGACTTAATTATTAAACTTCTGCATTTAAAATTTATCTTAATTCAACATCGAGGTCGCAATCATCTTTATTAATATGATCTTTAAAAAGATATTACGCTGTTATCCCTAAGGTAATTTATTCTTTTAATTTATAATACAAGATCATTAATTATTCTTTAATTAAAGTTTATATTTAAAATAAAGTTTTATAAATTTACTAATCCTCCCAATTAAATATTTATATTTAAAGAATTTAAAATCTAATATATATAAATATAAAATTCTACAGGGTCTTATCGTCCCATAAATATATTTTAGCATTTTTACTAAAAATTTAAATTAATTATATATATATATGAGACAGTATATATCTCATTAATTCTTTCATTCTAGTTTTTAATTAAAAAACAATTGATTATGCTACCTTTGTACAGTCAATTATACTGCAGCCATTAAATAATTAAATCATTGGGCAGATAGACTTAAAATTAAAATCAATAAGCCATGTTTTTGATAAACAGGTGAATATATTTAATTTGCCTAATTCCTTATATATATATATATATTTCAAAATTTATTAAAAAATAAAAATTTTAAACATAAAATATTACTAATATAATCATTATACTTAATTTAAATAAATTATAAATTATTTTTTTTAATAAATATATATTATTCAATTTTATATAAATTTCTTAAATTTTTAAAATAAAATTATTAAATTATTAAGTATTTATTAATAAAAATTATTACTAAATCAATATAATTATAATATAAATTTTTAAATAATAATAATAATAATTTAATTATATATTTACATTTATAGATTATCCCATAAATTTTTTATATAAAAATAAAAAAAATTATAAAATAAATTTTTTATATTTTTTATATATAAATTAAATTCATTTAAAAAAAACTAGATATAAAAATAATCGATTAATATTTAATTTCTAAATATATATTATAATTTTTTATTCAACAAAAACATAATTAAATATTTACCTCTTTTTCTTTCGAGAATAATAAAATTATTAAATTATATTAATTAACCCTGATACAAAAGGTACAAAATTTATTTTACTTATTTAATTCTTTAAAATTTCATTCACATTACTAAATCTATAAATCATTGTATTATTTCATAAATTATTACTTTAACAATTATTTATTATACAACTTTACAAAAATATAATTTAATAAATTTTAAACTAAAATATTAAATTTATTATTTAAAAAAAAATTCAATTTAAATAATTTTCATTAAAAATGAAATATTATAAAAACTAATTTTTTATCTAAAAACATTTTCCAATATTTTTACTATGTTACGACTTATTCCACGAATGAAATTGACGGGCAATTTGTACACTTTTCAAAACTATTTTCAAATTAATTAATTTATTAATTTTACTTTTGAATCCTCTTTCAAATTAATATTAAAATATAATTATTAAAAAATTAAATTTATTATAACTCATAAATTCTTAAATATACTACATTTTGATTTGAATTAAAATTTTGTATTAAATTTTTATTAAAATTAATTTTATATAATAATATACAACAATACATAAACATCTACTTAAGTTTATCTTATCGTGGATTATCAAATTAAACTACAAGTGGCAGATAGCGCGGAGACAATGTATCTATGTGCTGAATCAAAAGTAAAACTTTTTTATTTCTAACTTTTCCAAAATTAAACTTTTACTAATATATTTGTGATGTTAGATTTACTTATTGATATGTATTTAATTATCATTTACTCAGTAAGCAAATGTGCTCCAAATTATATCGTGCTTGGTCTTATCTGAATGAGAAAAGTGTGACAAATATGTTGGTAAATGATTTCATTTACTACAATGAATCAAAAATAAAAAGAATTTGATTTATGAGTTGAGGGTCTCAGCTTGTGGGAAGTTTTTAATGTTTGCGTAATGTACGCCTAGTATAGGTGCTCACATAAACGTTGCACTTCATACTACCATTTATTGACTTACAATGTAACCATTCCTTAGACTATGAACTTACAAACTAGTATAGGGAGGCCCGATATTGTATTATGGATCGCTGACATTTTAGGAGGGGGAAGAAAGAGAATAAACGTATGAGATATATAATTACGTATATATGATTACACAATTGCAGGGAACATTTTCTTAATTTAACTGTGTTTGTATAACGTCAATTCACATCAGAGACCAGGCCACACACCGCGGGCAGGATGGCGCCCAGATGTCTGCACATCCTTGGCGCGTGCCCTCAGTAGTCCTAAGTACCCACCAGGGGTCTTGGAATTTTCATAGTTAAGGTCCTTCAGGCCAAGCGAGTATCTCTTGTCTTAGATTTCCTTTTACGTTTATTGTTTACTACGGGTTAACAGGGAAAGTAGGTTTTCCTCGCGTCTGCTATGTTGCGTTAGCAACTTTCTCACGAGGGCGGCTAAAACCCTTCCTGGTCCACCAACCGTCTTATTATCCAATCGGAGAAAGATGTCTACTACCCTCACTTCCTTAACAAAAATTATCATCAACAAGTCCGATAGTCCCGTGTCCTTAGACACACTCATCCCTAGCTTTCCCCAGACACAGTATCGTCAGTAAAACTTCACTTATTCCGTATCCTTAGAATAGTCAACATATCTTTACCGGTCTCTATCCTTATAACAGTCGCGTACTTAACGTATCAGTGTAACTAGGTTTTACATAAGGTGATTGGAGTGAATTGTGATTTGTGTGTGTTAATTCAGTGTGTATTTCATTGTGATTGCTGAATTCATAATAAAGATTAATGAAAACAAAATTAATAGTTGTGTTACGACTCAGCTATTTTATCGTCTAACCCTCAAGTTTACGTGACATTTGCATTGTTCTTTTGTGATCTTTGCTTACAATCTTTGGTTCATTTACTAACTAAACATACGGTTTTCTTATTGCTATAATTTAATTTTCTACGGTGGTTAGCCACCAATATTTATCTTTATTGTCTTTGAGTGTCTCACTTAAATCTACGGTTGACAATTTATACATAAGTCTTATATTGCTATCCTTATGGTCTATGTCGCTATCGTACAGTATTTTTTATTATTACGTTTCTGCTGTAGTGATAGAATAATGCTAAGTTATTATTGTTTTGGATTAATTTCACGCTATCTAAACAGGTGAAGGATTCCGGGGGGAAATAACCTGCTTTTTGAACGTGTTTATGGTATAACGGGTTTGACTATAGATTGTGGGCGACGATGAAGTTTATGATTATTTTGTGTATCTTTGACCAGTGGTCTGACTAATTTAAGAATGAAGAATCGATATGGATTAATTTGGGCTCTTCGTATAGCTTGTGATTTGCTATATTTGCTAAATTTCAATTCTGGCAATCTATATATTCCTAAACATGCTGTGATGTATTTTCTTTCAATGATTCTTAATTTTTCCGTGGCGTTGACACTTACATTGAAACAGATTTAACGACCATACGTTAGAATGGTTGGTCTAATTAGTGTTTTGTAGCAGTGAAGTTTTATTGATCTGTGCGAATCTTTCGAGTAAGGTAGTCTTATGAGCTATAAGAAGAATTTATCTGCTTTCTATAACTGTGTCTTTATGTTGTCGTTGTGATTTAACCCGAAGTTTAGATGGACTCCGAAGCATCTAACTTTGTTTGCATCGGAAAATTTTCCGTTGATATTTTCTGTTGTATGGAAGAATATTTTCGAATTTATTCTCACGTCGTACTTTGCTTTTGAAGTTTTTGAAATATATGGACTGAACGAGATTGTTTCACATTTATGGGTGTAGATTCTTAGCTTCCGTGTTGGAAAGCGTAATTTTTTACTTTCTTGACTAGGTCTTGCAGCTGGATTTTTATTTGTCAGGGTTTATTGTTTCTTGTTTTATTGTTTATTAACATATCATTTACGAATGCTATTGCTGATTTATTATTTTGATTGCCGTTCTTGTTCATGCCATACATTTATAATAGGACACTAAACATGGATATTGAACAGGATAGGCCGGTTTACCGTGTCTTACTGTAGATCTCGATGCGTTTGGTCCTTTTGCTTGATCCCTCTGAGAGGTAGACGTATCTATCATTTTCTTTTTAATTTTTCCTTTATTAAACGTTCTTATTTGTTTCTACAAATACTTACATTTTTGTATCATTTGCTAATTACTATAGCATGGGGATTCCTGTGCTATTACCCATAATAAAAAAAAACCAAATAAAATAAGGAAGGTTTTTAACGTTTTAATTAGAATGTATGGGTGTGTGATTTGTTAATAATTGAGGATGAGTAAGGATAACTATTATCATTATTATTATCATTATTCTTATCATTATCATTATCATTATCATTATTGTTATTATTATTATTGTTATTATTATCATTATCGTTATCGTTATCGTGTTATCGTTATCGTTATCGTTATCGTTATCGTTATCGTTATCGTTATCGTTATCGTTATCGTTATCGTTATCGTTATTATTATTATTATTATTATTATTATTATTATTATTATTATTATTATTTTCTGTGTCCCTTGGTTCTCCTGTTATTTCTCATTCTTCTATTACGTGTCTCAGGTCTTCTTCTTTCTTTTTACATAGCTTGCATCTTTTTTCTCCCTCTTCTTTCCAGTATTCCCTTGATTTAGTCTCGTTTCCACATCTGAATCTTGCTAATATTTTTCTGTCCTTCCACTTCATCCTCCCTTCTAAGTATTTTGCTAACTCTTCTTTGGCGATTTTTCTATAATGTTTGTCATATTTTCATTCCCTTATCCTTTCCCCCCTCTCTTCTGCTTCTCTCTTTCTCCTTTCTTCTATAATTTGGTCTAGTGTCGTCTTTTCTTGCTCTTCTCTTACTTCCATCTGTGTCCCTCCATTTCTCATCCTTTCTAGTCCCTTCTTTCTCTCTCTTGCTCTTTTCCGTTATTGGCCATTTCCCCAGTTTCTCTCTCTTTCCTTTATGCACTTCTTTACTAGTTCCTTTTTTGACTCTATGGCTTTCCCTTCATACCTTGCTGCTCTTCCTAATACTTTTTCTTTGATTTCTGTTAGCTTACATTCTTCTATCGATATATAATTCGGTGTTGTCATATCTAAACCTAAGCTCCATTTCACATATCTTCTTTGTATTCTATCCAGCCTTTCTTCCATGTTCCAGCCTCATACCTATGCTCCAAACAGCGCCACGTTTTCTCTACCAGCGTTCCAAACATCTTCATTCTCCTCTTGTTGTCCTGTTTGGAAATTTTTTCTTCCACGCTCCATGTTTTCTTCATTGCTATTCTTGCTCTCTTTTTCCTGTCTTCTATGTGTTTCTCATCACTACCGTTTTTTCAGTAGTATGTACCCTAGGTATCTTATCTCGTCCACTTCTTCTAATTCTCGTTCTCCCCATTTCCATTTTCTTTGTCTCCTCTTGTTCTTTCGTTTTTTTCGAAAACTACACTCTTGGCCTTTTTCGTGCTCAGTTCCAATTCGGTTTCCTTTAAAAATATTTCGAATCTCTTTAGCATTTCCTTTAGCTTCTCCTCTCTATCAGCCATCAGCACAATATCGTCTGCATATGTCAATGACCATACCTTTCTTTCTCCTGCCACTATGCCCCCCCCCCGACTTGTCCTTTCCTTAATTCTTCTTCCAGCCCCGCCACGTAGATGTTAAATAGGGCTCAACGGGCATCCTTGTCTGACTCCCCTCACTGTCCAAAATTCTTTTGTGTTGTTATTCTTGATTCTTACCACATTCTTTGTTTCTACGTATATCTCTTTATTCCTTCTGGTTAAGTTTTCGTTAATCCCCATTTTTCTCATTTTCTCCTCCAATTTCTTTCTGTTTAGCCTGTCGAACGCCGCTTTTACGTCCGCAAAGCAGGCATGTAGTTTTTCTTTTTCTCTACTCAACTGTTTGTCTATGATATGGTTTATCACAAATACCGCGTCTTTCTTTTCTGAATCCGAATTGGCTCTCTTTCAGTTTGTTTTCAATCTCTGCCTTCAGTCGTTCGTGCAGTATCCCTGCACAGATCTTGTATGCTGTATCCATTAATGTTACTTTTCTGTAACCCTTCCCTACTCTCTTGTCCCTCTTTTTATATATCGGACATATTTGCTGCTTTTTTCCAATCTTCTGGTATCCCCACCCCATTCCATATTTTCCTTAACAGAACCCATAACGCTTCACCCACTTCCTTCGGTGCATACTTCCATACTTCATTTTCTAACCCGCCTTCCCCCACTGCTTTCTTCTCCTTCAAGTTTCTTAGTTTGTATATCACCTCTTCCATCTCTATATATTATCTTCTCTCTCCTCCATTATTTTCTCTTCTGCTCGATGCTCCTCTTTTTTCCTGCCCTCTTTGTGCTCTGTTCCTTCTAAAATTTCCATAAAATGATTTTTCCACTCTTCCTCGCTTATTTCATATAATCTTCATCTATATTCTCTCTTCTCCTTCTGTATTTATTTATGTATTTCCACGCTTCTTGTTCTGTTTTGATCTTCTTGATTTTCACCATTTCTTCTTCTTCGTATCTTTCCTTTCTTCGTTTGCACCTCTATTTGAATGCCTTTTTTCCTCCATAAGAGCTTCTCTACTGTATTTTCCTTTCATAAACTTTGTCACCTTCCTTCTCATCTCTCTTTTACTCTCTTTTCCTCTCTCTCTGTTCCTTATCTTTACTTTCTTCTTTTGCATTGCTTCGTTTATCTTCTTGTTGATTTCTGTCCACATTTCCGCTACTGTTCTTCCGCTGCAGGTCCAGTCTTTACATTCGTCCAAGTATTTCTCCACACTTTTGTTTGTCCATTCCCTCTTCTCCTTCTCTTCTTCTTCCTTTTCCTCATTTTTTTGTAATTCCGTCCGCCCCCCCCCCTATTTCTATTTCTAACGGCATGTGGCCTGACTCTGTTCTTTTTCCTATTTTCATGTAAATTATTTCTTCTGTCGCCTCCTGATTGCCAATCACATAGTCTATTACTGAGTTTCCTCTCTCGCCAATATATAGGTCCGCTCCTCTCCTTCTTTATCGCTGCCATTGATTATCTTTAGCAGTGTTCTTCCTTCCATGTTTATTGTCTTGTCTTTTGATCGTCTGTTTTTTTCTTTCCCTACGTCCTCGTTTATCGACCCTCCCTCTTCTCCCGTTCTTGCGTTCCAGTCTCCGCTGATGATCACCACTTCCTCTTCTCTTCCGTCTACTCTTTCCTCTATTTTTTTCCATGTCCCTTATGTATCTTGATTATAAACCATCATTATCCTATACGTCTTGTAATTGTATATTATTTTTCTTCCAACTATATTATCACTAATTCCTTTATATCCTATTTCTCTTAGGTTTTTATTTATACCCGTTGTTATTCTTCCCTTTGCTCTTCCTTTTTTCCTTACTGTCATTGCTGCCCTGCATTTCCAGTCGAATTCTTTGGGTAGTCTATATTTTAACTTTTCTCTTTTGTCCTTACTTATTAGCCCTGCTACATTTCAGAAGCACGTTTTCATCCCCATTGTAGTCCCCCCTCCTGTTCCTCTTTTTTCATTTTCCTTCCCCTCTCTTTCTTTCTTCCTCCAGCCTCTCTCCGTTTTCGTTCCACCTGTACCATTTGTTCTCTATTGTTAGTTTCTTGTATTCTGTCCTTACATATTCGCCTTGTTCCATTCTTTCTCTGGCTACCCTTCTTATGTGTTGCTTCCCATCCCTTTCTTTTTTTGTCAGATCATCGTCCATGTATACGCCCCTTTCCCATTTGCTTTTCTCCTTCATTATCCTTATTTTTTCCTCCATTGATTTCATCGTTGCCACTATTATTGTGTTCTTGCCCCCCCCACCCCACCTTTATCATATGTGCTTTTTCTACTTCTGCCCCTATCCTCATTTTTTCGTTTATGAACTCCTTTACTGTCTCTTCATTGCTTCCTTCGTTCCAGTCCACTCCCTTGATTACTATGTTTCTTCTTCTTTCCTCTCTCTCTCTGTCCTGTCCTGATCCTCTCCAATTCTTCTGATTCTACCCAATAATTCTTTCTTTTCCCATTCCCACTCTCCTTTCTCTCTGTCTGTCTCTCTTTCCCTTCTTTCCCTTTCCTCTTTCATTTCTCTCTTCAGCTCCTCCACTTGCTTTTCCAATATATATATATTTTATTTCCTCGATCATTGCCTCGAATCCTCTTTCCATTTTCTCTATTTCTTCCACCACTGCCTCCATTACTTTCTCTCTGGCTGGTGTCTCTTTTTCTGTCGAACTGTATTTGTCCAGTGTATTTTTGAAGACTGCTTTACCAGTACTCCTTGGTCTTCCCCTGTTTGTCGCCATCTGACGTTTCCCTACCTTACTTTGTTTTGCCGCGCTTCTAGCCTCCTAACCTCTTCTTTTCTAGTTTTTCTTATTTGTAGCTTTCTCTCGTTCTTGTCTCCTTTTTCGCTTTTCTTTTGCCTTCTCCTTGTATGCTCACTCTTTATTTTCCCTTCTTCATGCCTCTTTATGCTTCCTTTTCCTTTTTCCCTTCACACTTCACTTTTTCCACAGAGATCTCCGTCCGTGTGTTACCCTCGGCCCGAACCGAACCGAAAGCCCAAGTAAGGATTACTATTATTGGCAAGCGAGTTTATGTAATTGTCCATTTTGTCGTGATATGCTTTAGAGAATTTTGTGTGCACTTAGTATCGATGTTAGTATAGTTGATTGGAAGGTTTCTGTTTTCTTCATATTTGATTTGGCAACCATGCCCCATTTTTGTAGTTCATAAGACCAGGCTGCGTATGTCCGATTTAGATTTTCTTGCTACGAGCTACATGGAATTTCTGATTAGATGTAAGTGTTTAGTTTTTTCTTGTATGTGTTTCTTCCAGTTCAACTTATGACCCAGATGTAACTCCAGATGTATTTAACGAAAGTTGTCTGTTGGATTTCCTGATTTAACAATTTGTTTGAGTTTGGATCTAAGATAAGGTCACTGCAGCAATGGCTTAATGCGTCAACATGTGACATTTTCACATTCAATTTTGTAAGATCACCCATTGCGCAATGCGTGGGTCGACTGTTTGTTTGCTTAACGTGAGACGCGAACTATCGTAATGGGTAACGATCTTAAAATGAATCCCATAAATATAAATATGGAACCTATTGATGGCATGAATAACGGCTAAACGTTCCAGCTCGAAGCTGCAATATTTTGACTCTACGATAGTGGTTCGTTTACTAAAATAAAATATAAGTCGAAAGAAACCGTCCGTTTGTTTTTTAATTAATACCGCGCCGAAATCACTTGCGATGGCATCACAATGCAACTCTGTTTTAAAATCGGGGAATAGATAATCAAAACCGGTTCATCAGCTAATTTACCTTTTTAAACACGTAAAGGCCGTATTTTCTTTCGCGCCAAACTGGAAATTCGCATCGTTTCTTAATAATTCATATAGGGATTTCATTAAAATAGAAAAATTTGGAATAAAATACCTAAAATAGCTTGCGGGGTTCACAAAATGCAGTACGTCTTTCGCCGTTCGTGGCAGTGGATAGTCTCGGATAGATTCAATGCCGTCTCGACTGGAACGAATACTAGATTCATTAAAATTAGTTAGCCAAGATATGTAACTTCGCGGTATAAAAAAAGAAAATCTGTCTAAATGGAATTGTAAATCGTTTTATACAGCTAAATGAAAAATTTCTTCAAACATTCAAAAAATCAAAATATGTTCTTTAAGCGTTTCTGTAGCGACTAAAATATCATCTAAATATAATACGACTTTATTCTTTTTACCGAGATTGGTAAATACAAAATTAATATATCATTGAAAAACACGCGGGGCATTAGTAAGCTCTAAAGGCAATTTCAGGTGTGCGAACTGTACAAAAGATGTATATTTAATAGATGATTTTGAAACCCTTAGGTGATGAAAACCATTCTTTATGTAGTTTCGACCAATCGCGGGGAGACGTAATCGCGAGGAGAGACGTCAACGAGAGTCGTAAATTCCCGTTACGATTATAGCAATCGACGCCACGAATTGACCGATCCCCTGATTTCCGTTGAGATAATAGGGATGATTTAGTTTGTATAACACTGTGATTCACAGAATTGTAAATTATATATTTTCAACACTTAGATTACACTGTTGAGCATAGATAAATAGATAATCACTTATCGCACGAAGATAAGATAGATGTGTACGTTAGAGCAGGGCTCTTATAATTGGATTTAGTGTATTAGTGGACGTAGCACTATAATATATTTAGTAGAGGAGATGTATGTTCGACAGTACCGAGAACCGACTAAAATAGTTTACGTGAATTATGCTACTCTAGCGTTATGCTTAGACTGCCACGTTAGGCGTTAGCGTTAAACTGACTAGTTGACTTGACTCTCCCGATGTCGTAAGAGAACGAGGTGACTTTTCCAACGGTGTAGAAGAAGTGAAGTTGAGTGACGATGCTGTGTCGGAGGAAAGCTAGTGATGGGTGTGTCTAGCGCACGGGACCATCGGATTTGTTGATGACGATTTTGGCTAAGAGAGTGAGGGAAATAGGCTTCGTTGTTAATTGGTTAAACGAAGGTTGGCGGACTAAGAAGGGTCTTAGCTGCCCTCGATAGAAAGTTGTTATTAGGAAGCATCGTACGTGGAAAAACCCAACTCTCCCTTGGCAAGCCGTGGTAGATAACAGTCTAAAAGTGATTGAGAAAAATACATTTGTTGAGTCGGAAGGACCTTAGCAAGCAAATTACTCGGATTTATGACGGGTGCTTAAGGCTATTGAGAGTACTCCGTAAGGATGAGCAGTTTTTGTGTGGTATGAGTGCCCCTTTGTTTGCTTTTTCTCTTACTTGGAATTTTCGGCAGTGTTCTCTTTCTGTTAGGTCGATTTCACTTAACTTGGGTCTGAATAGTATGGTTTCGCATTTGCTTGTGTTGATTTTTAGTTTCCACGCGTGGTAATAGTCGTTTATTTTTTCGAAAAGTTCTTGCAGTTCAGTTTTTATTGTCTTAGTTTTGCGGCCTGTTACGTAGATGATTAGGTCATTTGCGAAGGCTATGGAGCGTTTGTGGGTGGATGTATTGAAATTAAAGAGGTTTAGTAAGTCACTATTGTAAATACTGAAAAGTAGCGGGGAATTTACTGTACCTTGTTGCAGACCATTTGTTATGGAGAATTCTTTGCTTGATGTGTTTGAACCTTCGGTCATTACGAATGTTCTGCTTGTGATCATGTCCCAGACTATTTTAATTAGATGTTTAGGAAGGTTTATCTTGATCAATTTGTATATGAGATCTGGGATCCAGACTGTGTCAAAAGCTTTTTCGAGGTCTATTAAGCAGGCGGCTACTCGTTGTTTTGCGTTTAGGGCCCAGCAGATGTCTGACGTAAGTTTGTTTATTGCGTGGATTGTGGAGTGGTTGTGCCTGAAGCCAAATTGATTTTCTGCGATTATGTCATTTTTTGTGCAGAAGAAAGTTAAGGGGTTGTTTATGATTATTTCAAGTACTTTGCTTATGTTGGGGAGGAGACTTATGGGTCGTAGGTTTGCGGGCGATGAGCCGTCTTTGTCTTTTTTTGTAATAGCTATCAATTTGGCTTTTTTCCCTTTTCTGGGGAAATATGTGTTGTTTAGAGCATTGTTGAAGAGTACTGTGTAGTACCATTTTATTTTGTTCGGTAGGCGCTTGAGTAAAACGTTTGGGATGCCGTCGAAGCCGGAGGATTTTTTGTTGTTTAGTTTGGAGAAGATTGTGCTTGGTTGATTGTAATTTGTGAAGTAGTTTATTTCTGGATCTGGTTGTTTGGGGTTGTCTGCGGTGTTTTCGTTTGAAAATGTACAGACTGTTTTGTTTAGCGTTTTGTCTTGTTCCATTTCATTTTTAAGTTTGTTTCGGCGATGATAATTCTGTTTAGTTGATCTCGGCCCATGTGTTCGTTTTGTGTGTGTATTTTGGAAAAGTGGGTGCCGATGATGTCTAGTTTTTCTGTTGTTTTAGTTATTATGAAGTTACCCTCGATGTCTTTGGTGGTGTTGTGTATTGTTATACCTGCTTCTTGGATGAGGGAGGTTTCTTCTGGGGGCAATTTGAGAGGTGTTGGAGCTTTGTCCTTTTGGTCTGAAGATTTGATTTATTTGTGGGAACATGTTGGCTGAGTCGTTTTTGGAGATGTTTCTTATTTTATTTGTCCAGTAATGGTTTATAGCGTTTGCGAATTCTTGTTTCATTTGCGCTTTTATTTTGTATAGTAGGTACTTTAGGAATTCTAATTCTTCTCTTTTGTCGTAAAAGGCACCGGAAAATTGTCTTTCACGGTGATCTTATTTAATTCCCCGTAGATGACGCAGAGATGCATTTTTTATTCTTTTTCCGCACTAATACAACAAGGGATTGCGTATGGTGAATTGCTTGGTCTGATCATTTCTTTCTCGTACAAATCGTCCAAAATTGAAAAATCGGCCGATATGCCGACAGCAATGTCGCCGTTCGGCCCTCTTTACGGAGTAAGACCAGCCTCGCCGTCCGCCACGCTCGTGGGTAGACTTCCTCCCTCAGACATCTCGTGTAGAGGCGCCGAAGTTTGACAACGAGATGATGGCGTACGGTTTATCTCGCGCGACGTAACACGGTTTTTCGCTACATATAGCAAATTTCTTTTTATGATTAGTATTTTGGTTCATGCATACCTGAAATATAATTACGATGTAATTTTGTTAAATTGAAAATCGCGCTAGCCTGCCACAGATATTGGTGAATTATAATACAATTATTCAGTTTTTCTACAAACATTGTGGCCCTTTTCCTACTTAGTTCGGTAATTTTCAATTTTAAGGTGTTGAACAATTTCGTTTCGTTGTAATTTAAGATTTGTTAACGAGCACTTTTCACAAGCTGACCGCTGTTACTTGTCTTTGGATCGTTGTTTTGTGAATACGGTGAATGTAAGAATAAGAAAGAAGAGAAGCAATTGAGATACAACGAGATACCTTACAGATTTTATATCTAGACAAATAAAGTCAAAAGAAATATAATTTAACCAGTGTCTGGATCCATTTGGACTAGTCAGCAAATAACGGAAGTTGTTTAACTTAGTGTCATAAGAAGCCAAGGTATCTCTAAACGACGGATTTAGTATCAACATTCATTGTAACTTCAAAGAATTGTGTCGGACTTAGGCATGGTCTTCTGTGCAGTTGACCGAACGTTGCGCATTTCCAGAGTTTAGCTATCGTCCAATATCATTTTGATCGTGAGATTCTCGAAAATCCAATTAAATCGTTTTATAACAATGAAATAAAAAATATGAAAACTTCGTTTTTCTTATTTTGGCAATTTATGAGTAATTGCGTTATCGCTGGAGCAGACAAAGAAAACACCGGAAACTACTTGCAGTGATCAGTTCCGCGAAGTAGTGGGGATAACTCGTATCCGCTTAAAATTTGACGAGACAAATTTTCGACTCTCTGAGCGACGTTTATTTCGTCAGGACTATCAATTGTCGTTTGAACGTTGTGTTTCGATCGTTCGCGGAGAGACGCGATCGCGAGATAGCACGTCAACGAGAGTTGTAAGTTCCCGTTACGATTAAATAATCGACGCCACGAACTGATCGATTCCCTTATTTCGATTAGGATAATAAGGGTAGTTCAATGAATTCCACAGAATTAACACAAATAAATTAACGTTTATTTTAACAAATTATCAACTAGGAAGACATAAAGAGAACAACAAAAAGAAATGTAACTGCGTTTTGCTTGATAAGAAATGCGCGATATAAGAGATGTGTTGACGGTTCGGCTTCTCGAAAAGTTCTGCACGCCTTTCGATTTTTTCCGTTTTTTCTGGAAGGCGACCCCCACTACGTTCGGATCGCGCCACATTCTTTTACGCGAGGTAAAATAACGGCCACGAATCGACGTTTCTGGAGGTCGCCCTGCTTAATGAACCATGCGCTTGCCACTACAATGTTTGTTTGCCGGGCAGCCGCGACGATCCGTCTGCGACATTATAGTGCCGCGATCGACAGTTAAGAATATGATCTATGGTAAGCCGCATGGCGTAACACGTTGCATTAATTTCTCTAATGTAATTTCGCGTACCTTTAACTGTAACTCAGTTCTTTCGGTACTTAACGAGAGAGCCGAAAATTTCGTCGTTTTAAAGTTTGACGATCTCGATAATTGTTAATTGTGTAATTTCGTGCTACTGATAAGGATCGATAACTTACAATTAATATGCATAAAAATAATTACAAATATTGTTAAATATGCCCGCCTTGATATTCAGTACATTTATTATTTCTTCGTAACATGTTTTTAAAGACGCTTAATAATATCTCTTCACTTATTTGTGACACTCGCCTTTCGATATTCTCCTCAGCGGTTTCGATTTGTACACATCAGTCTCTAACATCCCACAGAGAAAGAAGATTATTCTATTCTCTCCATTTATTACGCCCCAAGGCTTACTATAGGCCGTGTTCCTAACCGTCGCAAACAGATCGTCTTACATGACCGTCGAGATATACACAAAGTAGCGATAAACGCATAGTTGTCGTCAAGCAGCGAGTTCCAGAAACATCTATTCGCCTTCGGTGCGTTATTTTATCCGCATAAAGAAGCTGGTATACGTGATCATAGGCGCGAACGGTGGCGTGATCCGAGCGTAGTGGGGGTCGTATCTCAGAGAAGACAAAGGACAAAATGGAAGGGCAGTCAATGGCAAATGAGGATTCAAACGGAATGCATCGAAAGGTTCAGACGAATAAAATCAAAGTCGCTTAGTCTAACGAATACATCGAGAAATATCATAAAATCGGGTCAAATTACTGTAACAAACTAATTGTATCATCGTTAAATCATTTGTGACGTATTCATTATAACTTTAAATATCGTTAAATATACACGTTTATATTAACCGTGTTAATTCAAAGTTAAAATCATTTGAACTATCTCTGTTATTCTAAACGAAACAGGGGAACGACTAATTCGCGGGGTCGATTATCATAATCGTAGCAAAAATTTACGTCTCCCGCTCACACGTTTCCCTCGCGATCGCGTCTCTACGCGAACGGTCGTAACATTTGGTCCTTCGAGCCGGATCACGAGTATTGGACGATCAAGTGAACAGAGATACAGCAGTAAATCATACAGTGCCACATGATCACATCATCATCATCAGCATCGCAGCAAGCGTTAGCGGCGAACCTCGCGCCAACAACTAGAGGGTCAACTTCCGCAAGGAAATGTCTTGCACGTCAAATCAGACACACACAGTGACGAGCAACGTTTCAATTCGCGACAACAAGGTATGCTCGTTCATTGTATTGTCTTTACAATCCGCTATAACATTGAACACTGTTTATTTTTTATCAGCTTCATTCTAGAATATAAGGATACACAGCTATGAGATATGTCAAGTCATTCAACAAACCACTAGCTTTAATTTTGGATATTTTATTCTGGTAGAAATTTACAAAATTCCAATGAAGATATTAGAAATCCATCTTCAGGAATTTATGTCGCAAAAGTATTGATGATAAATTCTGTAGTAGGATTAAGATCCTGCATGGTTCCAAACCTGTTGCTAAAATCCATGTTGATGTAATCCTAATTTCCCCAAATTTTCATCTTTATTTTTACACTGCGATTTAAGGCAAGAAAAATGATTGAAAGTTTCTTTTGTTCTTGTTTCAAATCATTTTTCCTTCTTAAAAAGGATTTTAAGAAAGATAAAAAATATATTTTTCTCAAAGTATGATAGCGTTTGTGATAGATCATGTATGATCTTGTCCTTTCTTTGCAATGCTATATCTAATGTCCTTAAATGTTCCATATCTTTTCATTTACTTATACTCTCATCTTATTCTTCTGGTCTGAAAGTATAACTGTTACAGCTTTTAATGGTGTTTTGTTTTTATCTCTTGAATATATTCCGCTTCATTTATCACTTTTAATTTATCGTCATCCCTTCGAGTTCATCTATCTTATCTTGTAGTTTCAAGTTTTCTTCTTTTTTCTATCCATTTTATTTCCTTATCTCCTGTTATTTTTCTCTAGCTTAACATCTTGTATTAGGTGTAACTAAATATATTATTTGCCTTTCTTATCTCCTTTAATTTGTCTTTCATATTTCTCATTTCTTCTCAACGCGAGAATTGATTGTAATTTCAACAAATAAATAAAAAAAAAAAAAAAAATTTCTCATTTCCCTAAACATATCTATCTTTTTCAGGATTTCAAATTTCATGCCTTTATTCCCTGTGTTCACAACTATATTTCCTTTGTTTATACTTGTTGTTATCTATTCTTTGTCTTTTGTTGCCATTTTGCTGTTTATGATGTGTTTTTCTAATTTTCCTCTTGTGTTTCTTTCCTCTGCCATTTTAGTTGTAACTGTCTACTTTCTTGAGTTTTCTTTGTTCCGTTGTAGTTTCCTATTATCTGTTTTATCTTTTTCTGTTTTTTTATTTATTTCACTATCAGAATTTCTTGTTTCTTACTGTTCGGGAAGTGATACATTTACACTGTACATGAGAGTGTGTGTGTAAGGGTCAGAGGGCGTCAAGGTCTTAGTGGAGACAAAAGACTGTTGCCAGATGTTAGAAGAATCTAGGATAGTCGGTTGGCGACAAGCGTGCGTGCAAGACGTTCTTCAGAGTGTAATATAGATGTATAGCTGTTGTGTGTGAAATATAGTCAATTATTTGTATTTCCAAATCCTCGAATTTCCTTAACACATATATGTGAGTATGAGTGTGTGTGAAGTATGTGCGTGCGCAGCGTCTCGTAGAACAAAAGAACGGAGAAAATGATTGTGAGACAAAAAGAGTGCTGAGACACGTTTAGTGTGTATCTACGAATATCTTGTAAATCACATATTAAATAAATATGAAACTATTTTAATATCATTTCTATGTGTAATGTGAGTGTTGCTATATGCTTATTTCGGCAACTAAGATCCACAATCCTCAACAATAATAAGACTATTAAACTGTTATAAAAGTAATATAGAAACACGGCTTATTTAAAAATTATTTACAATGTAATGTTTTGTCTATGATGAAGTATTTACTTCTAGAAAAACTCTACTTCTTTTTCTTCTGCATACTCGTGACCTGGATACAGCTGTTACTGTGAAAATAGAACTTAGTGAAGCAAAAAAGTTAACGAAAAGGAGAGGTCCATATTATTGTGTCCTTGAATATAAATGTTGTTTTTGGGTCACAAGGTCTAGAAACAAAAGAGCTATAAGTAGATTTTTATTGCTGTTTCTTGTAACTTACAACTAGAGTTACATACCAAGATTAATGTTTTGGTAACGCCCATTGCTGTCAATGTATCAACGTGCTCCCTATTATATTCTATTGTAATGTAACACTGCTAAATTCATCATCTGGATCAGCATATACTATACCTGTACTTAAGCTTACTTCAATATATATTTCTATTAGAAATTTATCCACGCGTTCCTCTATCAGATAACCTCAACAGTCCAGAAGCACTTTTTTGGATGACAATATTATGATATCTACGTTAAACAGAAGATTTCATTACATTATCAATCAGCCCTAATATTTTCATAACTAATAATTCCCTAAATTTTCTATTTGTATTCTTCTTTATCGTAATCTTGTAAACTATTAAAGCGTTTTTCTGTAATTCCCAGAAGAAACTGAATGTCAAGTTTCCAGTATCGTTTGAGCCCTTTTCTAATTGTAGTGGCATAAGAAAACATTTGATCCGCTATACTTTATTGTATGCAAGAGCAGCTAGTAGTTTCAATCTTCCAGATGACTGTTGCCTCGTAAAAGCAGCAACGAATATTTCTTGTACTTGGTACCATGATGGGAGTGAGCTTTGTTGATAAATCTCACGAATCTCTCCATTTGAGTGCGACAATATCATTCTTTAATACATATATTAACTTATAAATTAATATATACATTAAATTCTAAAAAAAGGCAATAATTTCTTTGGATAATATCTCTCCTGTTTTTTTAATAAATCAGTGTATAGTGTACCTCACAGATTGATAGAAGCAATAAAAAATAAAGGAAAATCCACTAAATATTAAATAAAAGGATAACAAAATTATCATTGAATTGTTTCACAGCCAAGAACACAATTTTAAGAGGAAATTTAAGTTTTTCCAGAGTTCGAAAGGAAACAATTTTTGTTTGTTCTATCTTCAGTTTTGTTTTATATTGTAATACGAAATTATACAAACGATTCTTTCAATTTTTGTTTCAGTATCATAAAAAAACTGAAAATAGGGTTGAGTTTATAATTATTCGCAGCAGTATATGTGGTAATTAATACAAGTGTTAAAAGATGTATAAAGGCGAGAAAAATATAACTAGCAGGAGAGTTTGAAAACGTGTCAACAAGTATCTATGAATCAGAGTTATTTTGTTATGAAATATATTGGCGCACGATAACTCACTTATTATTAGCTTTCCTTATGTTTTGAAATATTAATTTATGCTTAAATATAACAAAATATGCAAAAATATCTACATTACGTACGCTTTGAATATATTTCATGTGTGTTTTACATTCTTGAATACATAAAAATTTAGCTCAATCTAGTCATGCGGAATCGTTGAATTAATTTTTATGTGCAGTACAATGCAGATTCATGATTAGGGTCAGGAGCGTGTAACGAATCTTCACCTGGATTAGACATTGTTGTTATGCAATAGAGAAGATATTTACTAGTACAAATATGATTATTACAGAATTTGACAAGTAATCGTGGTAATTAGATACTCGAGGTGCTAATGACAATGAAATGCGGTAGATGATGCTTGCCTTAGCAGAAATATTTGTTGCATCGCGTATTGTGGTTAGGTTTTCTCCTAGACCTTTAGCTTTTTCAATAAACTAAGAAATGTAAGAAGAAATGTTGCGTTTGAGATACCTTTTCGCTCTAATTATTATTTAGACTTGTTTAAATGTTCACAATGCAATAACAATACGTATCATTTTATTCGGGAGAGTCCACAGAATTTTTTCGTCTCAACCCTAACTCAATAGCTGCTACTATAATAACGTAAAATATTTCCAAAGTTGAAAATTTGCAATTCTCTTCAAAATTGATTTTTTCGAAAATTGTGAGTTATAAAGAAAAAACGGTTTACAAATTCGAGTGTAGCTTGCAAAAATCTACAAGAATCGCCTATCGAAGGTTGCAAAATTAGATACGTGTCGAACAGTGAACAGATTTTATTCCCATTTTTCACTTATTTTTGCATGTAAAGTAACTTCCGTCTGCCTAGTCGGTAACTAACCGAATTTACATGTTTCAAACATATTTCCAAGATCAATTTTCTTGAAAACAAAGCCTGTTATTCTTTATATTTTTCTTGTTTTTCTTCGTGTAAAATTGTTTATCGTTTGTTGACCGTATTTCACAGGACCTTATGTTTCATATATTCTAACATAACGTATTCATATAAATATTCGCAGTATAATAATCGCTATTTTCGATATTAAAATCATTGTACAAGCGGGAAGGGGGTGATTCTACGCGAAAAAAGAAGTCGAAAAATAGAATAAAAATTTTTCGTTTGAGGCTTTGTTTTCGAGAAAATCGACTTTGAATTTTCGCTCGGTACGCGTGCACTTTATCACGTCTCGTTATAACGAATCTCACTGTAGATCGTTGTCTCGATGGAAAAATTAAAAAAAAAATTAAAAAAGAAAATTTTTATTCTACATTTTCGACTCCTTTTTTCGCGTAGAATCACCACCTTTAAGCTTGTACCACCAGTTACCAACTACCTCGTATATGTCGGAGATGAAAGAACATCGGGGCCTTTCTTTTGGAATTTTTGGGAAGATCCCCAATACTTTAGTCTAAATTATTTATTATAGCTATACTTAAATAATAAAACTTAGAGGTAGTTGTTATGATTCAATCTGTAGCGGCACACGAGTCAGAGGACAATTCAAATCCTGTTGTTGTTTTGCCTCGGAGTATCAAGACCGTTAGGTTACAAGTAATGTAAGAACAAATAAACTCCGGGCAAAATAACGTCGCCGCTACATGCAACCGTCAAACGTAGACGAATTCGAATTTTCCGGTTCTTTCCCGACCAGTATAAATAAACGGACGCGATCGCGAGCGAGAGAGTATCGAACAGTATCGAAGAGCATCAACGAGTATAAACGAGTATCGAAGTGTATCTGCAGAGTTTCTCCGAGTATTTATCGAGTATTTATTCCGCGACTTGTATTTGTACCAACGATTCGCGAATTAGGCTGTAAATAATTTAGTTATTTATTTATTTATTTACTCACAATATTGTATTATCGTAAAGTAATTTGAATTAGAGGTCGGTTGAAATTAGAAAAAACCGTGTACGTCGTCTTTCTGTGGTTCGTTTACATTTAAGAGCGCTTATGTGACTAAAGTCACGTAGTTCTTACAGTGATGTGAGAAAAACAATAAACAACGAGAGGTCAGAGTATGCGAGTTGAAAAGTGAGTGGATTGCGAGAGTCAGAGTTGATCGAGACGTCGGAGAGTAGAGTTGAGAGAATTGATCGAGTTGTCAGAGTTGCTAAAGAGGGAGGGAGGGAGGGAGAGAGAGAGAGAGAGAGAGAGAGAGTGTGCGTGTTAGATTCGTTGTGACGAGAGTTGCCAAGTAACTGTAAAGTTATTTGAGATAGATACGAGCATCGCATTTAGTTTCAGTTAAACAAACATCGTTCTCTGTCCAATTAATACCTGTATATTCAATTCATTATTAATAAATTGTAAGTAATCAGGAAAAAATTTATATCTTAATTTCCACGATACTACAATATATTTGACGGACTGAGACAGCAATATTTCGCTCTCGTTATTTCACTCAACCATTCATCGACCAATCCTTCACAAATCCGATTATGTTTGGCCGAGATTTGTGACACTGGCTTGGCCTCGAGGTGACACAACTGGTCGCCGAACGTAGCCACGGTGACGCGATGAACGTTCTTGCCTAACAGAGAACAATATTGTGGGACACATGTTGTATTAACAATCAAACCCCGGGCAGGAGCAATGTCGGCTCTACGCGGGTCTGCCTAGCAACGGCGGCTGGAATTTTGTTGATATCCCCGGCCAATATGCAACGAACAAACGCGATCGTAAGGAGAGGAAAATTTCCATCAGTCTTTTATTCTTGCGATCACCTTGGAGAGTTTGCACATCGTCTTTACGTGCAGTATTATACCAAGCGTCACAGCAAACGTTACTTTGTGCTTCAAAATATATTCTACGTTTAACAAAGAGTTACCCGGTTGACCGTGGATTCGTTATTGAACCTAAGAACATTGTCTTTAATATCTCGAGTGTCTAATCACCACGGTTATTTATCAAACTTTGTAAAAATCAATATTTATACCAGTAAATATAATCTCTATTGTACAACAACGATGGCTAGTCCGAATAAAGATTCGTTACACGCCTCTAAACCTAACGCTTACTCGACATATATGTATATGTAACGAAAGTTAAGAAAGTTGGAAAGAAAACCCACGCTGTCTCGAAGATATCTTGTTTTTCAGATGCTATAAATTGACAAATAACTAGATATTAGTATTGACATTATTTGATGTCATATCTGACCTTAAAGTATAAATAAAATCAATCTAGGAATTAATGAAATTTCAAACATTTTTTCTAAGAAAACAGAAGTTTCGTTCCTCCTAATGAGTATCACATGATGCAATAGGAAAATAATTTGACATTGAAAATCGTGTCAAGATCAATTTCGAAGCTATAAAATCGTCTTAAAAAAACGCCGTGATAAAAAATTTTTTGACACCTTGTACAAAGGTGTATATCAACGTAAGTGTACCTGTATGTCTATATTCGAGGTTATTTATCTATTCAAGATAGCAAAGTAAAAATACTATATAGAGGATTTAATTAATATGTATATCAACGTATGTATCACTATATATAATACAATAATATTCTCGATATACGTACATGCGTCATAGAAGGTCGTTTGGGGAAAAATGTTCATGACACCGATACAAAAGTACCATATGGAGGATTTAATTAATGTGTGGATCAACGTATATATCATTATATGTAATTATATCATTATTATCAATATTATATATAATTATTATATTGTTATTATCATTATATGTAATTATATCATTATATGTGCATTTGGCAAATATTATTTGACATCTGGAAGCGACATGTTATTTATCTATTCAAGATAGCAAAGTAGAAATAGCATATAGAGGATTTAATTAATGTGTGGATCAACGTATGTATCACTATATGTAACAATAATATTGACTGTATATGTACGTGTGTAATAAAAGATTTCCGGTTTACAATGTTTACGATACTGATATAAAAATACCATATAGAGGATTTAATTAACGTGTATATCTACGTATATATCATTATATGTAACAGTAACATTATGTGCATATGCGTATAATATTGGTTAAATGCGTTAAAGTGAAATGTTATTTACCTATTCAAGATAGCAAAGTAAACATACCATATAGAGGATTTACTACTGTTAACACTCGGTATTCTCGTATTCAAAGTATTTAACCAAATAATTTGGGAATCCAGCGGACGAGCTTGTATTTAATATGATTATATTTAATATAACAGCTTTACTCAATATAAGCGTAGGATTTTAAATGTCATGAGGGTTGCAGTGGACTCAATTTTAATGTACCACACTTATACGTTAAACGTTTTGCTCATTGGTGACCTTATCTTAATCTTTTTCTTCTGCTATGCGAGTGACAGTAAGTTTGATAGTAATCGGAACACGCGATTTCTTTAAAACACAATCTTATTTTCCGCCCGACGAACACGATACGAGACGAGAGAATGATTTATGAACACGATTTTCGAGTGATTCTTTTCGACAACTATTAAGCTTCATTTATAGCAATAGTCACTACCATAATCATGGTCAATCGTGGATGACGCAGTTACGCATTAATTCACTTTAACAATCCTGAATAATGGTTAATATCATACTGTAAATGTACACGTTAAAATTACGCTAATGACAGTTGTCTCGTACAATTTGTTCATTTACTTTGCAACAAAAAGAACGCATCTGCAAGCGTGTTAATCGGATAACGACGAACTTCATTTCGCAAACACAGTTGAAAAATAGCAGCGTTGTGTCCGTACTCTTTAATATCCCATTATATGGAAGTTAACGACCGGAAAATACACGGCTCGACTACTTGAAGGAAGTAGCTCATGAGCAAGTCTTTTGTATCCTCGCAATGGTATAATTCCTGTAACGTCTCGTTCTCGGAGGATTTATTTCGTTGATTTGTACTTGTTTATTGCTTTTGTGTTTTCATGAATGGAGCATGTCGCATGCGAATCGTAATATGGTTTTAATGGCGTTTTGACTTCAATGATATCAGCGGCTGATTGCGCTTCCCGTAAGAAGCTTCCAATCATTATGTATTTTAGGAACAACAAATAAGGATATTTAGAGAACGAATTAATTATTCAATTGTTCGCGCAAGAAATACCTGTCTCTTTTTCGAAAGTTATAAATGCTGTTTTCAAAGAGTTCCTTAGCTCACCATAAACCAGATAAGAATTTTTGGTTCCGTCTAGAAAAAGAAACCTTCAGATCAAACCGAAAGGGGTTCGGATTATATTTTCTAATCGTATTTGTATATTTCTTTTTACGGTCAGCTTGTCATCCACGTACAATCGAACAGAGAGTCCATTAATTATTTCCCTTCGACTTGTTTCAGGGGGAGCATCTCGGAAGCCATGCCGGCTGACGAGTTCGCTGGAAATCGAAACAGAAGCAAACCAAGACTGCAACCACCTTAACGAACCGCTATTATCACTGGCAAGGTCATCGGGCAGACCGGATCTAATCATGCTCACGCCGACCATGCTTCCTGTGCACTCGTTCCTCTTTCTTAACGACGTCAACCAGAAGATCGGGTGCTAAAAAATTCGAAATCGAGTTGATTGAAAATCTCAAGGAATATTAAAAAAAAAATACGAATAAACAATTTGATATAGAAATCATCCATTTTGGGCAAAGAAAAGAAACAATCAGAAAAAGGAATAACCACAGAAGCTCTGAATTTCATTGCTTCCTAATGGTACTTCCTTGGATATTTTTACATTCTGGAGGCGTGAACGAACTCTGAAAAACAGAAACGACTTCTATCGGATGATCGAAAGAACTACCTGGACACTGAGTATAATTATTCACACGTGCGGATGCCATTTCCGGCATGTTTCTCCATGAAGAAGGTCAGCTTCAGTTTTTGCCACTTGTAGATAGAAGTTGAAGTGGCGGACGTCTTAACGAGGTTGCTAGAATGTCAAAGAAATAGATGAGGGAAATATTATGAAGATATATTTATGAATATCTAATTGAGCATTTAATTAAGAACTTAATCGAAAGACCAAAATAAGTTGGTTCTTGAGACCAAGTACCTATCTAAGTACAATAGTCTTTTGTACTTACGGTTTAGTAAGAGGACTTGAGTAAAACGATTACTCGTTAAAAGGAACAATAGAATAATCATGCCTCCGCAGACGGTGGTCTCTGCTTTCATGCCTCATCGCGGAGAATCTCAGCGAAAAAAGTGTCCCGAAGCGTGAGCTGAAAGGTGGCTATGTAGGCTGCCTAGTGAATGCCGTCGCCATGGTGGAGCTGGCGTATAGCAACTCCCTAAGTCCAGGAACCTAATCCTGCGTCAGAAAGACAAAATTCGCTGCGGAGAAAAGTAAACAAAAATATATATATAGGGAAGAAGAGACAAAGATTAAAGATCGTTAAGAATTAAAGGTAATTTAATGATAAAAGGGAGAAAGAATTGTGTAAAAATTCTACTGGGAAAGAAAAGAAAGAAGAAGCCTCCAACGAGAAAGACGTGCTCAGAAGCGAGTCCCGCGTAGCGCCATGTAGAGGAGCAGGAAGAAGCGCAGTCCTCCACTTAATTTAATCGTTTTACATAAAACATTTCAATCTTTTTTCTTCTAAATACTTTACCTATATTTCATCTGGCTGAATATTCCATATTTTTAAAGCTTGTTGATAATTACAAATGCGTAATTATCATTCTGAAGCTAGAAATTTGAAATAAAATTGCTCTGCGCGAAAGGAAATAAATCAACGTTTTATATATAGCTGTTAAAATGATATAATAAGTTTCAGTAAAATAGCTTCACTAAAATTTGTGACTTTTTTCCTTTTCTATTTTTTTTTTTTTTTTTTTTTTGATTTTATGTGTTCAAGGGCGAACGTTCCCTCTCATTTCTTGTAAAGGGCTGACGATTCAGTGGATGGTCCGGGTAAATTTAAATTGTAAATGAACGCATTGCTGATTTCAAGTAAAAGCCTGGATAAGAGCGGATATGGTATGAGAGTCTGTCGTGGAAAGGGGAACAGGCCGCTTTTATTTGTAAAGTTTGAATCTCCTCGATATTGAAGATGTTGAAGCTGCAAGTATGTATTTCATTTTAATCCATTCGAGACCGAGATTTAATTGTAAGACGATACCTAGGTGTCGGTACGATCTGAATGTTTAGTTAGAATGATTCTGTGTTTTACTCTCTCCAGGGTATCCTTTTCATACTTTGATTTTAAATCGATGACAATCTTAAATAGTATGCCTCATATTTTTAAAATATAAAATTATATACTATGTTATTCTATAATGTATTATGTATAGTCATATATATATATATATATATATATATATATATATATATAATAATTCTATATTGAAAAAAATATGAAATTAACATGATATATACATTACTACATAAGTTATATATAAAATATGTATATTATACCCTTGCCTACTGACTGATATGAATTTCTTTCGGTCTCGAATGCGTTAAAAGAGAGCGCAAAGAAGTCGAAATTACTTATTGTAATTAGTAAAACGACCTGAGAGGCAGACAGATACAAGAAAGAAGGAATATTATATTAGCGGCATTATCATGTTTTTGCTCTCTTTAAGTCTTTCATCGAGACAGACAATCTACAGGTATTAATCGACCAATTTCTCCAAGCTGATAACTTCGAATTGATGTTTATATATAAGAAGTGTTATGTGTTAATCTGTCTAAATGTTTAAAAGGTGTTATAAATTAAATGTTGTTAAACGATACGTAATTGCCTTTTGATCGTAAATTTTACTATCAAGGGGTCTTTTATGTATGCGTAATCATTGTGAATTATAACAATTTATGTAATCGATATTAAAGGTGTTTAAAAGCATGTATTTTTTTCTATATTATTATTCTCCTATATTATTATCCTATATTATTATAGCATTCCTATATTATTATAATATCCAATTACATGTTGATACACAAGATATACAGATTATTATTTATAACGTTTTGGTTTTCTTAATTGAGTCATTCATTTAGTACAAATGATAAGAAATTAGTAATAATTCACAAAAAAAGGATATGGTAGTAGAAATATTATAAAAAAACATTTTCTGTTTTAGTGTAGAGTTACTCCTTCTTACAGACAGTGTCGTACAAATCTGTACGTCTCTGAGAAAATGTAGGTATCTGAGCCCTTACTTCCTCAACAACTTTTAGATCTGATAGAAAAAAGAAACATACGAAGTAATAAGTAATGCTTACTAATAAATTCAACAAATACAGAGGAAGATGGCTAAATCGATAAATTAACGAGACTAAAAATTAATTACATCATGGATCTCTCGCTTTTAATTTTAAGCTGTAAATTACCGATATTGGTGACTGCCATATTCTCTTGAGTTTCCAAATCGTAAAGAATCTTTCCCCAGGGATTGGTCAACTGTGTATGTCCCCATGCGACGTAACTTGCTTAAGGAACACGAGCCGGTGATATGCAGGCAACGTATAATTGATTATCATTCGCTCTGGAACGCTGAAGTAATGACCAGTGCAATGGTCCAGTGGTCATTTTGAATGCCGCTGGATATATCAGCATTTGGCAACCTAACCCAGAGAAGCAGGAAATATGAAGCCACCGAATACCAATTAACTTCGTAGTTGCACGGTTCACATTCCATCATTTCTGAATATGCGAGGACAGTCCTCTTATTGTGCTTTTAATTCTTTTATTTGTTTCATTTTCAGCAAATATACTGGTTTTTTAAATTAAGCTTCTTTTTATACAGAGTTACAGATTATATTAATTTTATATAGAATATATTTAAGAAAGATATTTAATTTTTTGCTAGTTAAGTATTGATCGATTAAGTTACTGTACCTTTGTTCCGATAAATGCGTGCCATTTCCTCGAATCTAATATCATAGCAAATGCCAATACCTATTTTGCAGCCGTTCACATCGAACGTCGTTAGGGAGTTACCAGGACTGAGTGAATCACTCTCTCGAAAAGTAATCTTATTAGGAATGTCGATGTCGAATAGATGTACCTAATAACATAAAAATGTGGTCGCTAATTCTATTGCTGCAACTTTTGTAATTTAATATCAAAATTACCAACTCCTAAACTTTAATTATTTTTTATTTAATAACTGACAGCGTTTTTATCACTTTCTTTTATTAAAAAATCTTATCATTTAATAATGTTTAAAAAGGAGAAAAAATAAGTATAATAATATTTTAAGTATGTGAAAAATTTATACAACAACAAACACATTACAACAAAAATGGGCGTTTCCCGTATCATAACGTATTTTATAAACCGTAAATTATAGAATTGGTTATAGTATACGTATGTACATATGTATATTCCTAAATTATTCCTAGATAGAGTCACTTTCTTCACCCCAATATTTTCAAATTCAAAGCCATAAAGGAATATATTACTTACCTTTCGGTGTTTTGCTATCAAAGTTCCATCGGGACCCCAAATAGTACAGGTATTGTACAATTTATCGCCCTCTATTTCAGGCATCGTACCACCAACTACATAGATGTTGTTTTCTTTAGCTGCGTTCGATGAAGCAACGCTCGTTTCACCATCAGGAATACTCTCGGCGTATTTTGGAAAGTACTCTGCATTGCAATATTTCAATTAATGAAAAATAACTGTCTTTTGTTCCAACCATAAATTAAATTGAAATGTTTGTCAGTTTTTTATTTTCTAAATTATCAAAATAACTAAGTTTTATATTTCGACTTAATTAAATATGCAATTACTTAGCTAATAGTATATATAATAAATTGTTTCTACAGGTTCAAAATGAAAAATGAATATTTAGAAATATTTAATTACGACAATGCTATTTGTGTTAGCATCAGTGGCTTGTTACTCAACGACTTTGCTAGTACTTTTTGAAACATAAAGTTAGTTTTCAATTAACACTTATACTAGAGGCGGAATTATAAATGCAAAATAATTGATAATACTAATTTATAAGTACCTAATTATTAGTATCTTAAAAAATATATTTATACAAAAATCACGATAATCATGAAAATGGGGAAATCCTATATTCTCGAATCAATTCACAATTTATTTTGTATATTAATTAGATTCCGCGCTCATCAGTACGTACTCACTGGCGACATCGAGAAAATGTATCGGCAATTCCTCGTACGACCAGAGGATCGGAAATATCAAAGGATATTATGGCGCAGCGCGAGTGGAGAAACAGAAACATATGAGCTTAACACCGTAATACTCTTATCATAGAAATAGAAGCAGTCCTCAATTCCCGCCCGCTAACTCCTATCTCCACCGATCCAAATGATCTCCTAGCCCTCACTCCCGGACATTTCCTCATTGGCGATTCATTAATGTGCTTACGTGATCCAGATTTCAGGGACATTCCATCGAACCGACTCTCCAAATGGCAGCATATCCAACAGCTTAAACAACATTTTTGGAACCGCTGGCATAAGGAGTATTTGAACGAGCTAACCAACCGCAATAAATGGAGCCAGGGTGGACACAGCATCCAAAAGGGCACAATCGTCATCCTCAGAGAGGACAACGTTCCCTCCATGCATTGGCCTCTGGGCCGAGTTATCAAGGTTCATCCAGGCGCCGATGGTGTCATCCGGACAGCTACAGTTCAGACGGCAAAGAGCATTTTGGATCGGGGCGTCAAAAGGCTTGTCCCACTGCCAATTCAACCCGATCTCGAGAAACCCGAACAACTAGCCACCGAGACGAAATAAGATGGGAACTTCAACCACACCTCGCTAGTTTGATCGGTACCCTCTCAACGGGGAGAGAATGTTACGCCATGCGGCTTACCATAGGTCATATTCTTAACTATCGATCGCGCCACTATAATGTCGCAGACGGATCGTCGCGTCTGCCCGGCAAACAAACATTGTAATGGCAAGCGCGTGGTTCATTAAGCAGGGCGACTTCCAGAAACGTCGACTCGTGGCCCGTATTTTACCTCGCAGTAAAAGAATGTGGCGTGATCCGAACGTAGTGGGGGTCGCCTTCCAGAAAAAACGAAAAAAATCGAAAGGCGTTCAGAACTTTTCGAGAAGTCGAACCGTCAACACATGTGGTATGTCGCGCATTACTTATCAACCAAAACGCAATTACATTTTTTTTGTTCCTCTTATATCTTTCTAGTTAATAAGTTGTTGAAATAAACATTAATTTATTTGTGTTAATTCTGTGGAATTTCATTGAACTACCCTTATTATCATAATCGAAATAAGGGGATCGATCAGTTCGTGGCGTCGATTATTTAATCGTAACGGGAACTTACAACTCTCGTTGACGTGCTATCCCGCGATCGCGTCTCTCCGTGAACGGTCGAAACAAAATGATTCACTAAAAACTGTCCTGAATTCCTAAGAATTTATTTACCGCAAAACTGACAAAGTGTTTATTTAAAAAATGAGGTTGAAGGTAGTCCTTTTCTTTCATTTCATTCATTTTCATTTTCTTTCTTAAGTATGGCTAACACAATATCTAATCAATTAAAATTTTATATTTTCACGTGAAAAGTTTCTTTAGATAATTATTATCAACATGATGACTAACTCTTACGGATTAATACGTGTCTGTAGGGCAATCCGGTGGACTTGATCGGCTTTTTACTTCGAAAGTTGAGTAATCGGTGTCGCTTTCTTACGCATCTTTGAACTGTATAAATGTTTTAAAATTGTTTGATCCAGAATGTACCACACCGGACAATCAAGAAGGCAGGTGCCTTGACTACAGAAAATTTAAACCTCTGCAAGAAATATGGCAGATACAGTACCGTACAGCCACCGATTTTTATAGACGATCAGTGTGCAGATACCAGGGCAATGTTACGATCGTTTGCTGTCCGGACGATCCAAACAAAGAGAAGAGAGAAATTTTAATAAAAACTGTGTATAAGTATAAGGCTTGGCGACCACCATACTGTGGTTTTAGCAACGTCTCTCATACCAGGGTGGTCGATGGTAAACCAGCTGAACTTGGTACGTTTTATGTCTTTCTTTCCGATTAATAATAAGCCATTTACTGTAAAGAATGAACTTTAAAGGCATTAAACAGCACATCAATGTACATTTCAATTAGACTAAATAATAATGCTATGATTTTATCGGTAGTAACTTTACTTATTAACTTGAATTATTTCTTTCTTTTACTTCATGTTAGGAAGAGTATCTTTTTGCTTGAAATAAAAAATTGATATAGGAGTAATAATATGGATAGAGATCAAAAACTGTTAGGGCAGAAATTACACGTTTGAACTTTATAGTTCAGTATAGTTCAAATAGAAATTATATAGAATTATTTAATAATTTGTATTCCACTGGAATAAAAATTTAATTTCTGTCTTTATCAAATCTCTATTTCAGAGTATTTGTACGTATGTACTTATCGTCTGCTGTATGATCGAATATCGAATAGGTAATAATCGTTGTTACTCATTATGTGAGAAAAAATTATGTATATTCACAACTATGACTATTGCATTTTAGGCGCTTGGCCATGGATCGCTGCATTAGGTTTTCGTAATCCCCGAAACCCAGACAAACCACTATGGAAGTGCGGAGGTTCCCTGATATCGGCTAGGCATGTTTTGACCGCAGCACATTGTGCACATATGGATGGAATAGAAAACATACACAATCATAATATTGCCATTCTTAGATTGGTGGAGGAGGTGCCATTTTCGAGTAACTCCTCAAATATATATATATATATGCTATTGAGTATTACTGAAGTATCATATCCTGAAATTTCTTACTGTACACATATATTGTGTCATAAAGCGTGTACAATTCTTTCTCATACTTTTGGTCATTCGTTTCCTGCATTTTCATTTATTTTTTTATTTTTCAGGGTACGTATATCCCATTTGTACGAAAGAGCCCCTACGAAAGAGCAACTTCGTCGGCTATAACCCCCTTCTTGCTGGATAGGGAGCATTAAGATTTATTAAGTGATATCAATTTTATAATAAAATTAAACAGTTTCAGTCTTAAATATCTTTCTTATTTTCTTCGTAGGACGACCACGACGTAATGCATTAATGGAAGTACAAATGCCAGTGATTAAGAACGCCGAATGCAAAATAGCTTATTCCAAATTTCCTAATGCACCTGATATCACTGATGGTATAATATGCGCCGAACATGCTCAGGGTGGAGAGGATTCTTGTACGGTAATTAAGTTACAGAGTTACTACAAACTATACGGTATCTGAAGACACGTCAATTCGAATTAACATCAAATCGACATCTTAAACATTAAAAATAATAGATAAACACAATTTAATAGTTTTGCCCACTTCTCACACCTCATTATGGTATTTAATCTAATTTCCTTCTAATCTTAGTTTTGCTCAAAATACATATAACATGTACATTATAAATTGGAGTATTTCAATACACAAATCAATAGAAGATTATTACTGTATATAAGTATAATTTCAATACAATTCGATCGATATATTTCAGTATCTTTGATTAAAAATTTAACGATCCTTTCAGGCTGACCGCGGCGGACCACTGCTGATACAATATGAATTAACCTCGTATTTAATAGGTATTGTGTCTTATGCTTATAAGTGCGGCACAGCTGGGTATCCCAGCGTTCACACTAGGGTCACATCGTACCTTGACTTCATTCTCCAAGCGATGCAATAATATGATATTACTGTTCCATAAATATCATTGTGTAAAAAACGTAAAGTTGGATTTTCTTATTGTGGAGATAAGAAACAGCTCAAATTTACATTGTTTTGTACGTTACAAATTATAGGCTTAAAATGTACGAAATGTAACTTTGAAACTACACTAATTTTTTACGCACGATAAACCTCCACGACTTAGGTATGTAAAGATGATAAACGTATATTAATTCTATTGATTTGGTAATAATAAACCAACTTTCTGAGAAGTTCTGTAAATTTCGTTTCTGTTGTATCAAGAGAATAATGGAATATTCCACTTAGATCGTATACTTCTTGTATGTACATACAAAATTTTCCGGCTAATCTAAAACACTTCATAAGATAGAGAGCTTCTGGAAATTCGGACACAGAGAGTGCATAAAATACAAGATAAGTCTCGTGTCTTTCAAAATTATTTTTTATTCGCTAAAAATGTCCTGTGTACTCATGCAATCACATGCAACCTCGAAACTTCACTTATTTTTTATCACTTTCCAATTCAATACACTGTTTCTGCATTTTTGACTATATGTAAGAGAAATTTCCATTCAGCCAAAGGTGTACTTACAGATTATAGATTCCTATACGACTCTCGGTAAAAATTTATCCGCATTCCAGATAGTTAAAACTTCTGTCCACCGTATTGATCCATCTGCACTCTTCGTATGACGTCAATATCTGTTCATTGCTGCTGCGTAGGTTTCATTGTGTTACGTCAATTCGTTTGTGACCGTTGCGCGAGTAATGGCGCTTTGCAATGGTGATTTGCAGGAAAACAGTGCAGGATGCTGTGATTCGTTTCTTGTGGTCGGAGGTTATGTTTGATGCCTATATTTATCAAAGATTTAATGCACATTATGGAGAAAGTGTTTTGTCACGAAGTGTGTTTGAATGGGCACAAAAGTTCAAAGAAGATCGCACAAGTGTTATGAAAAAACAGCTGGACGCCCGTCCACATCCACGATGACAACATTGAACGTGCTCATGAACTTATGCTCTATGGAATAGACGAGTGACACTGGATAATGTGGCAAATCATTTGCAAATCAGCCACGGCTCTGCTTAAGCAATAGTGCACGACAGATTTGGGTTTTAAAAAGTTTGTGCAAGATGGATGCCGACAAAGCTGATGAAAAGGTGAAGACGACGATGCATTCGTGGTTCGCAGTTCAGCCCAAAACATTTTTTAATGAGAAAATACGAAGGTCCTTCAGCAAATGGACAAAGTGTATACAGAAATTGAGTGATTATGTCAAAAAATGATGTATGTCTTTTTTGACAATTGCTTAAAATAAATTCTACACCGACAGAGCGGGTAACTTTTTACTCACCCTCGTAAGACACTTAAATTTCCAATCTATTATGATGAATAAAAGAGCTTATACTATTAAATCTAATTGTATTTTGTTGCATGAGAGTACACGTGTATGTGATGTACATTACCTTTATATCCCCTTGAACGCTTCAATATTGCGCGTATATACTATATTTTGTACAGCTTCTATAAAATTTTGTATGTTTGTTTAGGCTGTTAATCTAGAGGCTGGAGTACAAAGAAGTGGCACAATGATGTGGGCTGATGACATTTATAATTATCAAGGAATTACCCCTACATTCGCTCAGGTATATATCATTGACTATAATGTATTTAACATATATGATTGTTAGAATATTAATGATTAATTTTTAATTCTATCAGAATTTTAATGAAACTGTCCCTTGGGAAGGAAGAACTGATACCTTGATATCACGGTTTGTACATCCTATATGTACGACAAATTTTAGAACATTATATAACGAAGAACCAGATCGCCGTGGCCATGTGATGTGAATAAAAGGACTTGAATTTGATGATATTTTTGTAACGTTAGATAACATAACTAAGTATCTTCACAGTAAGATAGGATGACATGGTTTACATGATCTTAATGTTGTTCACTTGAGTGATGATATTATAAGGAAAAGTGTAATATCACAGGTAGGATGATTCATAATTTAGAACTACTAACTCATGTATGTATTAAAAATTAAAGAAATATATTAAATTTTATAGGATATTTATGTTTAGTAACCAGTAATTCAGAGATTGGTATTCATGGTTACTATAACGAGGCTGTAGAAACGCACCCTTTCTTCTTTGCAAATGGTCCTGTATTTATGTCTAAGCCGAAACTGGAACCTCTGAATAATTTACATTTATTCTTGTTATTTTCTAAAATACTTATCTACAGTATACCATAAGGAATGATACCGTATCGCACCTAATCAAGTGCCTTAAGAAACATCAACAGGATATCACAGTAATCCCTTATCGACTGATATGTAAGTAAAAGTTATGTGTCATTGTTATACACAGTTATTTATCATTTTCTATTAATTCAGTTGTAGCCACTACAATATCTATGACACTGGTAGTAATTATAAGAACAATAATGATGTTCTATAAGAGGAAATGATGATTAGGAGCAAAAAGTTACAGGTAAGTCAAAGTATATGTTATTTGCCATTTGAAAAGAAAGTTACTAACTTAGAATTTTTTGATAAATAATAATTGTGCAAAATATATTGGATTTCAAATTTGTCAAAAATTGAAATTTAAGAAGCATTGTAATAATATAACATTAATATTTTGATTTTTCAGGAGATATCATGCGGTGGATGGATAATATGTAAAAAATATTAAGCAGTATATGAATTTTCATATTGCGTAGAGATAACAAAATGAATTTTAAAAAATGTCGACATGGTAATAAGAAATAGCATCATGACAAAGAATATATAAAGACAGTTTCATTTTTTATAAATAAAAATTTGTTGTTCCAGATTTTGAAATATAGTGAAACGTTTAATTAGTATCTTAATATCTTCAAATAATTATTATTTTAGAATCAATTGTAATTGTATCATACGTACTTTTGAATTCGTGCAAGAACATATGTAATTTTGAAGTAGTTATTATTAGGAAATTGTTAGACGCGAACAGTATGCGAAAAGTTAGTATGCAGTGTAATAATTATCAATCAAAACACAAGAATTAAATTCTTGAGGAAAAAATTTCCGGAATTTCTTATTTACATGATTATAAAGAAATCCATAATAAAAAGGAGCTGCTTTCTAATACTTCTCTTCCTTATAATGCCTACGTTAATAATAACGAGGTTCGACTTTTTGTTTTTAGAGGGATACTGGAAAATTTGAAAGTACAGTACCATTGGGAAGAAAATCACGATATTGAAAACGATATTTGCAAGTAAATTTCCAAAAAATCTGTTTTCAAATTTTCGCTTTCTATTTCACATTAAAAGAAAGGGCTGCCTTCTTTTTCTGCAAGACAAAACAAACATTCTGAATCTCGTATCAATGAATGATGTCAATAAGTTATTTTTCTTTTCAGATTGAACAATATTCCAGATTTATTCATAATTTCATACTACGCGAAGAATAGACTTTCATAGGTATATAAAGGAAATATTAAGTATAGGAAAACTCTTTTTCGTTGTAGGTGACATATGCTTCACGGTTGAACACATGTATTTTTGAACACATATAAATGAAAAAGTACTCTTATGGAGAAAAAGAATTGATACCTTCGATTGACATTAGATAATCTATATAAACTTATGAACAATCACTATCAGTTTGTATTTTAGGTGCACACGCAGATTTGTTGGAGTTCTTATAAAATGTACTTCCTGTACGAACGTTTTATTCTTTCAAATTTTACGATACTATGTCTCATATAATAACTATATGGATTAAACGTAATATAAATGATCCGAAAATAGACTCGAACGACATTAATTGTCTTTCTATTTATACCAATATCGAAAATACAAGTAAAGCTGGAGCAATAGTATGCAAGAATGGACTATTTATTATTTTAAACCAAATCATAGCATATTCAGAATGCACAGTATTATCATGAAATGTAAATGAATCAGTTGTAAACGAACGATTTTACTGTAAAATCATTGCCTCCTTTTTTTCATCTGAAATATAGCAGCAATGAGTACATTCTTTTAATATATAATAAAACGAGATATCTTTATAAAGTTACATATGTCATCACTGGTAACTGTTATCTCGTATGACACCAAATATACCGTTAGTGTGGAATGATATTTTTATGAAGATATACTTTAATGATAGATTTTATGAATGAAACGTTATATAAGAAAAATTATCTCTTGTTATTCTATGAAGTGTAGTAGCTAATGAAGATTAATTTTACGAAGTATTAGAGCAAAAGAGAATTAAAAAATTAAAATGATCTAAATAAGATTGTTCGTGTGGCTTAATTATCTCAATTCTGGTACACCACTTGTTACATTCTAACTAATTAGCGCTAAACAATAACTTGCAAATATTAAAGATATTAACACCTTAATATTAACACCTAAAGGTTTTCAGGAAATTTTATAATATTTGATTATTGTATATCTAGTCATTGATTGATAAAATTTCTTGTATAAGCATAGATCGAGGTTGACGTCATACGCAGATTGCATATCATTGACAGGTATCGTTTTAATTTATTTTATGGCTAGAATCATTTGAATATTATACGAATAATTATTTCCATTCGAACGATTAATAAATCACGTACCTATAAAAGATATATTATGAAAAAGACGTGACGAAACAAAAAAATATTGGAAATTCCGTTGTCATTAGATCAATTATTTTTGCAATGATTTTTATTTCCATGTAATTACATATGAAATGAGTAATTCATTAACATCTCCTCGAATCGAATATAATTCGTTACACTTCACAACGATTCAAATAATGGACGGGAAATATATAATAAATTTCCTGTCCTTGCGTTAAAATAGTACTGTACAAATCAGATGATACAGGAAATACCCAAAAAACGCAATTACATCCACATTGCATGACAGCACACTTGCAATGGATTTTTGTGATTTCAATGTCACAGACAATGACACAACTAATCAGAACACGTTCGAGGCTATAGACATTGAAATTACCGCGTGTTTAATACGTTTAAAGCATAAATCTAAATTTCACGCGATTATTTCTTTGTACATTGTGAAACTCTTAAATTATCTTAATCGAATAAATAATCCTAATGTAATAAAACATCTTGAAATAGACCTAGATATCTGAAACAGAAACTCGAAGGATAAGAAATCCTAAAAGGTACTAATCCTAAAATAACAAACTCCTAAATAATAAACAAGTGATAAAACCTGTTATAAATAATAAAGCTTACCTGGAATAATCAAATCCTAACTAATCGAAAATAAAATAAGGCAAGCAATTCTTAATCTTTCAAGTAATTTTTCCGAAAACACAGAAAGATAGAGAAATTAAAAAGACGCAGCACAAATTGCAGCACAATGAAAGTTTCAGAGCGATGAATACGATCGTATTAAACTAAATAATTTTCAAAAGTGAAATTACACTGAAACGTATATCGATGATATTTGTCATTTCTACGATCTGTTTCGCTTGATCGTGCTTCTTTTCTGATGTAAATTCAATTTATAATACGAACTAAGTTTCCTTTATTATTATTAGTCCTGCGTCTTTTTAATTCGTCACTTCTTTTATTTCAGAACAATGACGGGCTCCAAGATGCTGTTCGGATGTTTGGCGTTAATTGCTTTTCTGCATCCATTAGTTCACGTTTGTACTTCGAGTAGTACAGCTCAAGGTTTGTACTTCGAGTTGTCTTTTTCCATGCACTTCAAATTCCAATACGATCTGGTCACGTGGCCTTCGTACAATTTCGAAATTTTACCTGTTTGGTAATCGTCAATGAAAAAAGAAGTTATGCGTGACCTCAACACATTGAAACAATTTTTATGATTTTTTATTTGCCGGTTGGTCAGCAAGTTAATGGAAAAATTTCACTTAACTATTCGCGTTAATTTCTTCGGTTTAACTTTTGGGAAATGCTTCGTTAGCTTCGGGAATATTCCAACGATTCGTTTTACGTACAAAATAAGCATGATAAATATTACATCACGGTAATGAAAACTATTGGCGTGATACCTAAGAGAAAGATGCAGAGACATTCTTAGAATTTCTAATGACACCTTTATAGATTTCTCGTTTAATATCGCTACTACATTTGAATCACTTTTACCTAACGGTGTCACATAGTCTCGTTGGAAATTTGTCAAATTCCTTAAAATGATCACTGAAAATTTTCCTAAATTTCCAAGAATTTATTTATCACGAGGTAAAGAAAATGTGTATTAGAAAGATGAGATCGAAGGTTTACCATTTTTTCAATTATGGCGAACGCAATATGTAATCAATGAAAATTTTATATTTTCACGTTGAAAGTTTCTTCAGATAATTATTATCCAGATGATGACTAACTCTTACGAATTAATGCGTGTCTGTAGGATAATCCGGTAGACTTGATCCGCTTTTTATATCGAAAGTTGAGCAATCGGTGACGCGTTCTTATACACCGAACCGCGAAAAGCAAAATTTCATATGATCTCACCAATTTCGGATGTCAGTCAAATCAGTCAAATAATAAGTTCGCGTTAATATACACGTTCGATTTTTGAAAGGCTTGTTCAATTTAATAAGAGTCTTGGTAACAGGCTTATGTTTTTAGACCTAATTGGTTGTTTTCATTTACAAGTACCTCGTGTTAAAGTACTCATAAAATGACATTAAAATCAGAAAACTAATAATTGAAAGATTATCATTTTTCCTCTGTGGTAGTTTACATATAACATAATGCAACTAACATGTCACGATTAATGCAAAATAAATAAATTACTAATATAGACATTTTTTTAGTAATTTGTATAATCGTGAAACGAATTGGACTTTCTAAAGGCAAATATTAAAGGAAACATGGAATTGATGCCAAATCTATCACAAATATTATTTATACTACTTATTTGCGCAGTTTGAAGCGAATCAAATTGATGAAGGTTTCTTTGTTACATGTTAATTTACATTTTAAAAGACATAACAGGCACGCTAATTAGTTTGCTTAAGATACTTTCGAGATACCAAGTTAGACGCGTTTCCATGAAATCATATCAATTTTACGATGATATTTTTCTATCAAGCATGCAATTATAACCGTATCGTTGATTAATGCATACAATTATCCATGTACATTCGTCTTTCCGAGTACCGCGCTTCAATATTGCTAATTTCAAATTCGTACATTAATGTTCGTAAATGCTTGAAAATGCTATATAACTGTATCAGCTTCTGTTAAAAACATTTTATAGTAAAATCTCTATAAATTTGTAATATTTTTTAGACAATTTGAATTCATTATATTATACATCATACATTCTAGTCATTTCTAATTAAGTTACTTTTGCGATGTTTAATTACATTTTATGTATATTCTTATAACTCTCTCTGTTACGGCGCGTACGATGGTCCGTGCGCCGTCTGAAACTTTATACTATATACTGATCTACTACATACTATATCCTATAAACTGAATCCTTTGACGTAATCTTAATAGCTTGAAGGAATCTCTAACCCTGTAAGTGTTTTCGGTTTATGGATGGTCCTTAGAACAATGCTTAGGTTTATTGCGCACTCTTACAAATAACGGAGAAAGCGGGTAGTTATTTTTCCAATAAACAATGTCACCCACGAGCCACGTTGGTAGGAGGCTTCCTCCTCCTATCTTCATTCATTAACGTTGGCTATAATCAATGGGCACCCTCACTTTCCTAACGAAAAGTGTGAACAACGAATCCGCGTTCTTCGTTCAGAAAGCACACCCACACTGAGATTTCCTCTCGTGGCGGCACACGAGAACGCAAATCTCACCACTCGAAACCAACTAGTGTCGGACGACGGCAGCGCAGTGGTTAGCGCCATAGAGTACAAACGTTCGGATCCCGGATTCAAATCCCGGCGCCTCGTACTTTTCCAAAGTCCGATTTTTCTTCCACGACATCTAAATAAGAAGGAAATACAGCAGTACTACACCCCGGCAAGCGACATCTACAGCCAGCAGGCTACAATTATCACGGATATATGAAGGAAGACGGAGAAAAAGAAGAAAAAAAGTGTGTTTCGTCCAGAGCCTGCTAGTGGACTCATCAGTAAGGCTTACCTAGCAGGCTCATGCCTTAGACACAATGGAAGGAGGGGGAAACAAAGCTATGTACATGGCAGAGACATTGAAGACGGATTCCTCCCTCCCACGGCCGGACACTGTATCCAAGGCCGGTCGGATCTCCTACCCTCTCTTGCGACGTATCCCAGTGGAGCGGCCCCACTCTTAATCTAGTTTGGTGGGAAAGGTTCGCGCACACACCGTGTGTAAGAACTATTAAAAACCACACAGTGTATCGCGACTACCTTTCTACTACTTAACCCAAGTCCTATATTATCAGTCTTAGGTCCGAGGCGGCTCCTGTCACGTAAAGTTGGTACTTGGGTGGTAGTAAGAAGGCTGAGTCGTAACCCAACTACTTATTTTCCTTTATAAAACTTTATTATAAACACTTACAAAATAACACCGAACCGGAGAATAGGGGTTGTATGAGTACAGCAACTAGAAGAGGAACAAGAACTGCCCGAGCTGGGTGAAGTCTCGGTTTATATACGTTTTGGTTTTAGGATGTTGAGGGGATAGGTGTAGGTTATGATGTAGAAAAGTGTCCGAAGGTCGGGGGTCCATATCCTATCTCTGATGTGGACTTTGGTGCATCACAGCCTTGGTGTATGCTATGATGATAAGGTGGTGATGTATCCAAAAGTGTCCAAAGGTCGGGGGTCCATATCCTATCTCTGATGTGGACTAAGGTGCCTCACAGTCTTGGTGTATGCTATGATGATAAGGTGGTGATGTGTCCAAAAGTGTTCGAAAGTCGACCGTCGATGTATTATCACTGATGTAGGTTGAGATGTGATTCATGTCACATACCCCCCTCTTTAGATTGATTTTGGTCCTCCAAAATCTTAGTGTTTCCTCAGTATGGAGCGATGGAATTGGACTCTGACTGGCTCGACTTGTACTTGTTCTTCTTCGTCGTGGTATATGCTTTTGCTATTTCAACCTGTGAATGTTGTTGGCTGGTTAAATTTCGACTACGATTAATAGGGATAATTTGCTAAGTTTGACGAAATGCCGCAGTATCACGTGTTGAATCTTTTGTAGACTTTCTAACAGCCTGTGATATAGAATGAGTTAGTGGTCTTTGAGTAATGGTTTTATACTATCTTGTTGTTTCTTTATAGTTTGATTGTTATCCAGTTGTTCCTTTGATACTTGCATTTCTTTGTTTTGTTTAGCAACTTCTAAAGCCTTTTCAGCATCTACAACTGGTTCTTTTTCCATGCATGTAATTTCTTCTTCAACCAGTACAACTGTGCTTTCCTCTATAGTTCGTGTTTTTGTGTCATTTAGTAAACTTTTCAATTCAATTTCCACAGTATCTGGAGCTTTAGATACCGACTGACTGTCATCTGCATTTTCAATGCCCCAATCATCAAAGATATCTTGAATGACACTTCTTTTGTTAGTTATGCGCACTTTATCTGCTTCACTTATAGATTTATTCCTTCCTTCTGTATTAGCAACATGTATAAGTACGACAATTTTATTATGAATAATTTTCTTTTCTACATTAATTTTATGTGAACTATCAAAAGATCAATCTTGCCATTTCCATTTGTTGTTTCTTGTTATTCTTTTCTTTAATATCAATGTCATCTGCAGTTTCTAGATCACTAATTACTCCTGAGGTAATAGGAGTTATAGAATCGTTTCTTGTCTTTGTATGATTTAATATGTCATAATTGTATTTCTGGCTACAATTTTCAGAAACTTCTTGAGCCACAATTTCTGTTGAAATTACTTCTATAATTGTTCCATCTCGTGCTTAACCTATCGAATTAAATTCTTCATTTACAATTTCAGCGTTCTTCATTCGTCTTTGTTCTGCAGAAACATTTTTTTTTCTTCATTGGAATTTACAACAGCACCCTTTTCATGTACAGTTAAAACAATATTTTCTTCTGTACTTTCATTCATATCATTAATATATAATAGTTTCTACAGTCAGTACCATTACTTCTGAACTACTATCAACTAGTTTAGACAAATCTGTGTCTGTATCCGTGAGATGCAATGTTTGGGCTTTATCATCAAAAGTTTCACCAAATGTTTTAATTAATGCTTGACACTGAGCATTAGTAACACTAACTGTATCTATATTTAACACTGTACAAACGTTGTGTTTCTCAATGTTTTGTTCACCCTCATTTGTATTAAATATTTCAACATCGTTCGTACTTTCTTTATCTAAAGATGTGTCACCTGCATATCTTGAATGATCTCCAATCTCAGTTGTATTCTCTGCTTGCTCTTCTTGAAATTTCTCATCTTTTTTTTTTTTTTTTTTTTATATTGATCATCAATTTGTGGGTCCTTATTTATTATTTTTTGTTCTACTTCATTAATCGCAGCGTTCTTTACGCTCTCTGTCTCACTACTTTCCTTACTTTAAAAATTTTTTTTTGTTTTTATTTAAATCTGTTACATCACATTTATTTACTACTAAACCATCTTGAATTGTATTATCTGTACATTCCTGTGACTTATTTTTTTTCTTTTTTTGATTTTCTGGAATATCATGCACATTCTTTATAATATCAGTCGTTGATTCTGATATTAATGAAGAAGATACATCTACTTTTATCGATGATTCTACTTTATTAATGTCACTGTGCACTTCATCTAGTTGTTCCATAGTAAAACATCAAGATTGTTACAATTACTTAAGAAGTCATGGATTGTTATTTAAATATTTACTGCACTTTTCCATCAATGTAACCCTTTATGGCAGTTTGACATTCTACAGAACACCAATGCTGTATCAGTTTATATTTTTCTTCATCATGAAGTTTTATTATATCACCTAATTCTTCCTGATGTTTTTTTTTCTTTTTTTTCAATTTTCAAATAAGAGTGTGTTTTCTATGTGAATCTTTTAATTCTTGGTTCGCCTCGAGTAAGCGATTATTAACATCTTTGGAAAGTTTTTGGACGTTTTCCAGTTCTTTTCTAAGAAAATTATTTTGTTCGTTCATATCTTTTACTTTACCTTCAATTTCTACCCTACGCAATATTTCAAATTTATTTTCATTGACAAGGATCATTTTTCTTATTTTTCAAAATCCAGTTTCAATTTATTAGTTTCTTCTTCATATTTATATCCAAAATCACCCACTTTTTCATATTCACCCTTTAGTTCGTCTAGTTCACATTGAAGGGCAGATTATTTGTCCTTGTGGTTCAAGAACTACATTTTATCTCTTTTGCATCTTTAGCTCCAGCTTCACGTTCCTCCATTGAATTACTAACACATGAATTAAGTTTGGCCTTTTTTTTTTGTTCCAGCAAGTCAACTTCATATTTGTGACTTATGTTATTTCTTCTAATTTTATTGTTAGTTCTTCAATTTGTATTCCAAAAGATTGAACTCTTTTTACGTGCGTGTGTGTGTGTGTGTTTTTTTTTTTGTAACTCGTCGAGTTGCAATTCTAATTTTTGCACTTCCTCCTTCATGTCCTCTATGTGCTTCTCGAAATCTTGTGTCGTCCTGTCTTTGTCGGAACATTCTACTTGAAGATCAGCGAGTTGATGCTCGGGATCGTAATTCAATTTTTGGTCGTTAGCAGTAATAAGCTCACGTAACTTCACTTTTGAATTTGATCTTGTTTGGTCTAGATTGTGTTTTCGTGGTGCTTGTGGTGTTCTAAAAGTAATCGTCACGTTGCTTGCATTTTTAGTGCACATTGATACACTGCACTCTGCACAGGCAATGCTTTTGTTGTCATGAAATCTCTCTAACTTTTCAGTAACAAAACCTTTTATTTTATTATTTATTTTTGGATCATGCGCCCCTGGTGAAGATACATTATGTGTTCTCTTTACCTTTATTATGCACACGTTTTCCTTTTGCTCTCAATTTTTCGATCATCTTGTGCTGTTCTATATATTGTGTTCTTATGTTCTTCACATATAAATCCTGTCGATTGATTTTATCTTTCAGTTGAGGTACATGTTTAATTCTTTATCTTTTTTTTTTTTATGGATTTCTTGATAATCTTTTAGAAGTTGCTCGTTATATTTGGAAAGCTTTCTCACTTCGTCTTCAGCTGTTTCCTAACGGGATTTTTCTTCTTCAAGTTTTTCTGTAATCATTTTTTCTAAACTTCTCCATTTATTCTGTTCTTCTTCGAGTAATTCATTACGTTTCGGTATCTGGCTATCTTTTCCTTTAAAACATTTTATTTTATCAGAGAGTTCTCCTATTTTCAAACTTGCTTCATTTAAGGTAACTTTATGAATTTCCGATTGATGCTTTAACATTTGATGTAAGTCTTCTATTGCTGTTTCACGTTCTTTCAACTGTTCATTAAATTCGTTGTTTAGCATATCCACTCGAGAAATTTCGAGTTCTTGAGCATCGTTTCTTCTTTTAGAAATTTGGCTTATTTTCTCTCGCCTGCTGCTACATGTTGCTGTCATTTTATCAACTTCTTTCTTCTTTTTTTTTCTTTTTTTTTTTTTTGAACTTAAAATCTTGATTTAAGGTTTGTGTTTCACTATATGATTTATTATTATTAACTAGTTCAACATTATTCTCAGTAGATTTTTTTCGCGTGATTTTTATACTTATTTAAATAGTTTAACATGAGCAAATGCATCGTACGTCGGATATACCATTTTTAATAAATTGTCGCCTTTACAACTCGAGTTACCTCTAAACGAGTCGCATGATTGATCAATAAGCCATGAGTAATTATGCAAATTCAGTTTTTTTCATCTATTTATTTGAATATTATAACAAAGACTTTACATTGAATATTTTATTAAAATTGTAAGTTTTTCATAAACGCTTCAAAATCCACAGTCTATTGATCAACTCCTCTATCCTTTCTCTTTCTCCTCACTAAAATAGATAAATTCCTAATGTAGTTTGTGGATAATATTTCTTTTTTTTTTTTTCTAAAGCAAATCACATTTATCATCTGATATATTTTTTGAAATAATTTCTGTCTGTACATTTTCTTCTTTTTCCTTACTCCTCTTTCTCTTTCTAATGAATTCTTTTTATTCCGTAAAATAGTTTTTGTATATTCAATTTTGTTAAGTGCAATCCTTATTTCTGATAACTTACTTTTATTAGATAATTCTTGTGAATCTTCTACTACATCTTCCATATCATTTTGAGTGCGGCTTCTACCTTCAGTAAATTTAATATCTTGAACCGTATCATTAATTTCAATAGCTCTTTCGGTATCAAGTAAATCGCACTTATTATTTAATATACCTTTTGAATTGACTTCTGTCTCTGCAGTTTCTTCTTTTGTATCTTCTTCGAGTTTTCTTTGTTCTTCTAATCCACCCTTCTCATTTTGTAGGATCTTCCTTGTATCTTCATCTTTTTTAACTTCGACTTTATCCGATCTCCTAGGTCTGCCTCTATGTTTCGCTTCATCAGTTGCTATTACACCCGTTACTGCATTATCATTTTCTACAGATTTATACCTATCGCTATCACTAGCTGTGTTCGTTAAAAGAACTTCCCTTCGTTGACGAGTATCAGTTGTTTCGTTTTCACTATCTGAAATTGATTTTTGTTTAACACCTCTTTTTTCTTCTTTGGCAAATTTATTTTCTACATTTTCCGATGCCTTTTGCTTATTAATTATTTCAGACTTGTCTTCGATTAATTTCGTCTTTAAAGCGCTCCGCAAAATTTTATTTGTGTTTGATTGTCTGGTTTGATTATAAACAATTTCTTCAAATTTTGGCGAAGTAGCAGGCTTTGCAGCAACATTATAACGACTGTTCCGTTTACTACTATCTAACATAGATGGAGATGGATTCTTGTCATCTTTATTCTCTAAAGACTTCTCTTGTGTATTAGCATCTAAATTTCTCGACATAAGATCTGCTGAAGTTTTTGATTCTGTAGTGTCACACGCATTTTTCGCTGTCATCATTTGGTCTTCTTCTATAAGCAAATGTTCATTATTGTAAGCATTATCTCTTGCTTTTTGTATGGATTCTAATGATATATTTTGTTCAACGTTGTCTATTGATTTTGTATCATTTTCAGCAGTTGATTTACTAACTGCTTCTAATTCCTTCGTTTCAATTTGGTTTTCTTTATTTGTATCGCCGTCCAAAATATTTCTCATTGAAATATTGTCCTTCTTGTTATGATCTTTTTCTGCTTCTCCTAAACTTTTACTTTTTTTGTCAAACCATTCTTGTAAATTTTGAGTATCTTGTGACAAAGATGGTGACAAATCATTATACAATACTGCAATATCTTCTTTCCTTCGTTTCACAGACTCTTTCTGGTATTCTGTTGAGCTATTGACATCAAACATTAAGTCTGTTTTAATAAAAATATAATCCTGTGAAGCGGTGTCAATTGATACTTTCTTTTCATAAGAATTTTCTACATTAGACTGCAATTCTTTTGTAAATTCTTTCAAAACCATTTCTTCATTTCCTACAGTAACGTCTGTTTTCTCCAAGCTTTTGTTCAAATTATTAGAAACTAAACTACCCTGATAACTCCGACTAGTCGCTGCTTTAATAGTCTCCTTTAACAGTTTTCTTAACTTGATTTCGTTCTGCTTCTGCATAGCGTCTAGTATGGCCCGAATACTTGGATCCACACCAGTAGCCATAGGGCTAACAGAAGATGTGTCTTCTGATTTTTTGCTCATAGTGGTTATTGTACTGTTGTTGGAGTCTGTACTAGCGAAGCTATTGCGACGAGTACAATAATATTTAAAAGAATCCAGTTCTTTACCTGAATATTCTTCTTTTCGTGACCAGTTTCAGTTTTGGTGATGACCGTAGTCCGCTTTCCGTAGAAGTCGTTTTCACGCAAAGTGAGCTGATCTGCAGTCGATCGCATCCGAAATGCGTAATTTCGTTTTCTTGAAGTTGATGGATCCTGGCACGGATCGCCAAAATGTCACGTAAAATGGATACTTGGGTTGCGAGAGAAAAGAAAGCTGAGTCGTAGCCCAACTATTAATTCTCTTTTATCGAACTTTATTATGACTTTGGCACTTACAGTAGAATAACGTTGAACAGAGAAAGGGGTGTTGTACAAGAACAGCAACTAGAACGAGAACTCCCCGGGCTGGGTGAAGTCTCGGCTTATATACACCCTGGTTTGGGGATGTTGGGGGGTTTGGTGTGGATTCCAAGGAGTCCGAAAGTCGGGGTTGGGGCCTTATCTCTGATGGGGACTAAGATGCGTCGCGGCGTTGGCGTCCGACAGTCGGGAGTCGATGTCTTTTCTCTGAGAGGTAATTGGTGCCACACGGTCAACGGGACGAACTCTCCATCTAACAAAGGCATTAAGTAATCCTATAGCTCTCCTTAAAAGAAAGATTTGTAGCGGCACATGGCAGTAAACATTCCAACGGTTTCTGTCCCGTAGCTCGCCACACGCAGATCCTATTCTCCGGGCAGGATGTTTACCAGATGTCGACGCGTCTCCACAGTACGTGATCGGCTAGCCCGAGGACCGTCATAAACACTAATATCTAGTTACCTAAAATCCTTCAACAGATACAGTCTTTGTCCCAGTTACGGGAAGACAGGAGAGACCTATTTTTCCACGAACGACGTCTCCCACTAGCAACCCTCCCTCAAGGGCGGCTAGCATCCTTTTCTAACTACCGATATGGAGATTGGCCAATTAGCAGCAACGTCAATTTCCCTTACTTTCCGAACGTAGGATGTCCCCGACGAATCCGATGATCTCGTGTCCTTAGACACACCCCGTCATATTTTTCCTCTGGGGTATCACCGGGTCGGAAAGTCTCTCTCTCTTGCAGTCTCATCGACAAAAAAGGATTAACTCCTTACGGTCAGCGAATATTAACACAGAATCCGACTTAGATTTTTTGCGAGTGCGTAGGACTACCGTCCCGTTGCCCGCGGATTCGTTATTGAACCTAGGATCATTGTCATTAGTCTCTCGAGTATCTAATTACCACGGTTATTTGTCCGCTTCTATGGTTATCGTATTTGCACTAGTCAATGTCTTCTCTATTGCATAACGACAACGTGTAACCCAAACGAAGATTCGTTTCACGCCCCTAACCCTAATTCTAATGTAAACCCGACGTATATATATATATAAATAAATAAATAATTATAAATTAATATTACCTATTATTAATAATAATTTAATTATATATCTCAAGATAATAAAATATTTATAATTTATATTAATTTTTATATATAAATATTTAATTATATATACTGCATTTTTTTCAATTTAAAGTTAAAATATTTATATTTATATCTTAATTTTTTTATAAAATTAAATATATGTAGAAAGATTTTAAAATTAATATATTTAAAATTAATAATTATATATTAATATATACTTATATACAAGATAATTCAATTTTTATCAATTTTATTAAAAAATTTCAATTTTTTATTAAAAAATTTTATTTTATTACGTTAAATATTTATAAATTATTTTAATTTAATTATCTAATTAAATTATTATTAATTAATTATAATAGCAATATTTATAATAGTATTGTTAATTTTTTATTTTTATATTTTAAAATATATATATAATGTACGTATCCATTATGTATTTCCAATGTACGTACAGCAGATACTCACAGGAAAAACCAACGAGACTAATAATAAAATCAATGAATTAGAAAAAAAGAGCTATAGACAAATATCTTATAATATACCGTGGCATAATCTGCAATTTATTATAAAATAATTGATCCGAGCAGTATCAATTATAAAAGAAGGTGGCTGAATATGATAGACACTGTCGAACACTAATCAAATATAATCATTTAGTTAATCTTTAAGATTTAAGTTAAGATACATCTTTGAGGAATCAATAAGTCTTTCGCTAATAGCCTAATAGATCTCTTGATAGATCAAACGAAGAAATACCTAACCGCGATTACAGCCAATTGGTACATATTATTCGATACATAGTTAATATTTGTATCACGTACAGCGATGCAAGTGGTATTGAAGAAAATAGCCATTTTATGTTACAACTATAACGAGTAAATTTACTCGTTTAACTTGAGAGGAATTAAAAAGGTACCTGACTTTTAAATAAGCATTAAATAAGAAATTTAAATATCGCAGACGGTGATGTAGGTGTTATTCAAGAAAAGAGAACATTTTATTTTGTAATTAGCACGAGTAAATGAACGAATATCGATAATATAATATAATGATTAATATGAATTTTATCTGGCTGATTATTTAAATACCATAACATATTTCACAGTAACGTCATCGACTGCCGTTAGGCTCTTTTCCCTTTTTGTTCAAACTAATTGATAGTCGAAAACTAGTATCAAGGAGGTGTGAATTTAGTCTTAGTTTGGAGAAACTATTAAAATGATAAAAATGGATAGCGTATTAAATCGTCGAAGGCGCCAATTTACGATAAAAATTAAGAAATTGTTCAATTTTATTTTGTTATAATGGAAAACCCGTCCTTTGCTATGTCAAGAGATCGTTAACGTTTGATTGACATCTCGACACCTTGTCAAGATATATAAGGAACGCGGAAGTCGCGCGTGAGCTCTTTCGTGCCTGAAATTCCGGACAGTGAACATCCAAGAAGAATTTAAATATAAGGTAAATAAAAAAAAATATCAAATAACAACATTGTAACTAGTAATTTATAACGTCTAAGCCATTAATTTACAATACTTGAGAAATTAATTTATAATATTTAAGCTATTAATTTATAACATTTAAGCCATTAATATATAACATATAAGCAATTAATTTATAACGTCTAAACTATTAATTTATAACATTTGTTGAGATATGTATAATTTTCTGTGTTGGACTGGGTTAAATGTGTAGTAGAGATACTTGTATGTGAATATCAGCGTGTGGATGTATGTGTGTGCGCGGCGTCTCGAAAACAGATGAATGTAAACTGTTCAGTCCGTTAACAGTCGGGTATAGAAGAAAGTGCTGAGACGCGTGCAAGTGTGTATCGATGAATATATAAGAAATCGTCCATGAAATAAATATATTACTATTTTAAAATTAATCCTCAGTATAAATTTAGTGTTCTTATAACATTATTTCGACTTCAAAGATCCACAATTCTCAACAACATTTGTGCTATTAATTTATAACATTTAAGTTATTAATTTACAACATCTAAGCCATTAATTTACAACATTTGAACTGTTATTTTATACATTTAAGTTATTAATTTATAACATTTAGGCTATTAATTTACAACATCTTAGCCATTAATTTACAATATTTGAACTATTATTTTATACATTTAAGCCATTAATTTATAACATTTAAACTATTAATTTATAACATTTAAGCCATTAATTTATAACATTTAAGCTATTAATTTTCAACATCTAAGCCAATAATGTACAACATTTAAACTGTTATTTTATACATTTAAACTATTAATTTATAACATTTAAGCTATTCATTTATACCTTCTAAGCCATTAATTTATAACAGTTAAGCCATTAATCTAAAACAATTACATCATTAATTCTTAACAGTTACACCAATAATTTATAACAACATTTTCCCATTAATTCAATGTAATTATGCTCTTAATTTATAACAGTTGTACCCTTAATCGGAAGTAACTCTACATTCATTGATTTTAATCAATACCATAAATTCGTAGTGAGTGAATTAAAGATTTATTTTGCTTTATTTTATTAACGAAATCTATCAAGTCTTTGAAGTGCTATTTCATTTCCATATAGCATTATATTTTAACTCTGAATACAGTATTCAATTTCCAATTTCACTATTTCGTATAAAATCTGTGGTAACACAGAGTGTCGATGTATGTGTCACGTAAAATAACAAAATAAAAAAGGAATTTGAGGTAAAAAAATAAAAAAAGAAAACTTTATTTTTTTTCTAACATCAATACACTTTACAATCTACTTCCGAAATCTAGGCGTGACTTTCTAAGACTGACTCTTATGATTTTACTTTCGATCGGATCCGATTACTTTCTTTTGTCATCCCTCAACATCCCCACCGTCCGTGCATTTGCTAGGCGTCCGCGATCGTTGCCACGTGCTCTTTCTTCTAGAACCTTCGGTGGAAGGACCGTTGGGATGTTGATGGTTCATTAGGCACTTCAGCGATATACATTGTCGCCGAGTGCCGCCACATCTTTATCTCTATCGTCAGTCCGTCGGATTTGAAGTATGCCGGTCGTGACATATGTAACGATATATGGTATAACGTTATAACGTATTACTTTACATGATATAACTTTATAACGTATTACGTTATATGGTATGACGTTATAACGTATTACGTTATATTTTATAACGTTATAACGTAATACGTTGTGTGTTATGACGTTATAACGTATAACGTTATATGCTATAACTTTATAACGTAATACGTTATATGGTATGACGTTATTACGTATTACGTTATATGGGATGACGTTATAACGTATTACGTTATATCTTATAACGTTATAACGCATTACGTTATATGTTATAACGTTATAACGTAATACGTTATATGGTATGACGTTATAAAGTATTACGTTATATGGGATGACGTTATATCGTAATACATCATATGGTATGCCGTTATAACGTATTAGGTTAAATGGTATGACGTTATAACGTATTACGTTTTATGGGATGACGATATAACGTATTACGTTATATGGTATAACGTTATAACGTTATAACGTAATACGTTATATGGTATGACGGTATAACGTATTACGTTATATGGGACGACCTGTTTCTGTCTGGAGATTGATTCCTAATACAACGTGTGTCCCATTATATCAGCATCTCTAAAGTACAATTCTATGTGATTTCTAGGGAGAACAATACAATCGATCCACACCTTCGTCAGGCAAAACGTTTATCCCGTGACCGTGGCTACGTTCGGCGACCAGTTGTCACCTCGAACCCACTTTCGCTTTCACAAATGTCAAACAATTACAAATGACAATTGCTTAATTACAGTTATGATAAAATCTAGGCTAAAGCATTAGAAGGCTTCCTCAAAATTGCAACGGGAAGGCTCCGGTTTTCCTTTCATCTCCGACATATGTAATAACCTGTTAATAGCAGCGTTCTCTTCAAGTTAACTACCCTTATTATCCCCAAAAAAAATAAGGGATTGAACGATTCGTGGCGTCGATTAGTCAATCGTAACGGGAATTTACGACTCCCGTTGGCGCACTTCCTCGAGATCGCGTCTCCCCACGAACGTGCGAATTTACATATTTAACAATATATATATGGCGGGTTAATGTTGAAATTTTGGGTGTTTGGGCATTAATTTTAGTTTCTTTACATTTTCTTCCTTTAGGAATACCTGCACTTTATCATTTATGGAAGTTTTGTTAACAGAAACGAAAAATTTAGAAAAGATATGTATAATCAAGGAATCTCAGGATAGCACACTTAGACTGCAGATTTTTCTGTATGCAAAAGTAAGTCAAAGGAAGAGGATGAAGTTTTCTTGTATAAGGCTTTGTTTCTGCTTGAGCTAGCTTACAATGAAATACGTTCAGTGTGACAGAGTATCGACAACTATTTCAAACTTTAGCTTTAAATACAAAAAGTTTACGCGCAAAAATAAGCTGAAGAAAAGAAAAATGTTTTTTTTCTTGTTTGACGTCTTATCCTGTCTGGCGGTATGGAATTATTCTGGAAAAGCCTGTATATGTACAGAGTATATAAAAAATACACTTATTTGACCGGACCACCCTAATTCTACAACTCTGGATGATACAGTTTTACAAACGTCTACTCATCGCGAGGACCAACTTGCCAACTTTTCAAAATAAGCTATGAGTCGCAATTGAACCGTTTTCTGGAGAAATGACGTTGAAATTTCATTGGGTCTTACATCGAGATTATTCGCAACAAGTTTATATTTCGCAGTCAGGTAGAAAGTAAGCAATGTGACATCAACGAGAAAACAACAAGTTTTCGTTAGCAGGTGGGATAGCCCGTGATAAACAGAATGGAGCAATCAGCGTGATTTCACATTATTACAGAATTATCTACTGCGTGAAAAAAGACTTTCAAACAAAGATTCTGATTTTATTAGCTTTCTTTTAGAATAAATAGAAAATAAAATTTGTAAATAACAATTAATCTCATTATTTTAAATAATATATCTAAACTTGTTGAAATTGCAAATAATTTATTTCTGTCTTTTAACATTTAAACAATTATTTAAATGAAAATTTATTTAATAGTGCCCAGTATTGCGCGCAACACATTTTTGGAACAACGAACAATTCGATAGTCGGTAATAGAGATAGATGGCAAAATAATTGGATTTATTGATAAAATGAGGATTAAATTGATTAAAAAAAGTAAATTGATTAAAATGTATACAAATCCTACATATACAAGAATAATATCTTGCACATCATGGTATCCAAATATACTTTCCCAGTAAAGTTCCATTTGATCCTCGTGCTAAGTAGCATACGGTGCCAGCAAACGTCAATTTTTACAAAATTTTGCATGAATCAATCGATCCAGAGGCTCCGATCCTCCGAAATCACGCTAGTGGACACTTATACGCCCTGACACTTTTTATACATGCTGTACATAAAAATATATTTATCGAAACTGTTGTTATTTCTATACTCAGAGGTAAGATCAGAGTAGTTATTATTTTATTGAATGGATAAATCTATTACACCGTTCTGAGCCAAAAAAAGCCTTTATTGCACACGCTTACAAAAACTAGGGATAAAAACAAAAAAGCATCTTAAGCCTATCGATTAAATCTATCGATTGTAACTAGCATCATCCTCTAGTTACTATTTCTTATCACTAACGCATCTGCATATGGATGGCGAGCACGAACTCACGTTGTCATTTTCAACAGAAACTTTGATACAAAGTACGCAGATTTGTGTATAAATACATTACGGTTGAAAAATTGTTGAATATTTACTACTGTATCTGTTATACTTGATCGTTAACACCTATTTTTTTCGCCTGCCTAACTTACTATCCTCAAAACGTTATCAGATTATACATTTTGTTCGGCTGATAAAATGGAATTTCTTGGAATTTAGAGCTCCCTTTACATTCACTTGTTATTGTACGAGTATTTTGCTCGTTCACCAGCCGTTCACTCATTTTATTTCGCAATCGTGACAATTTGATGCTGCTTCTCCACTCTGTATAACGTGTTACCTACAAACACCGATATGTATATAATCTGATGCATTAATTACTATACGATACACCATGAGAACGTTAATACACGCAAAACGAAATAGATAAACAGTATCTGCTAAAATTATAGCTATAATATATAATATAATATATAATATAATATAATATAATATATTTTTGTTACAGTCGACTTCTCCAAAAGTCAAAAGCTTGTCTTGTTATTGGCACGTACCGTGAACACTCGACTAATTGCGTATTTCTTAAAGCTATATTTCTCCTCTTTACAACTTTTTTACGAGATTAGTTTGAAATCAGCCCAATTGATAAACCATTTCAATTTTCAATCTCCTATATTCAAAATTTATTATAATCAATTCTATTTTAGTTTTTGCTATCAAAGGAACATAAATTGGAAGTTGAAACAAAAAACATGGGTTCTAATTAAATATTACTATCTGCTTCTATTCTTAATCGTTACGAATTATTTATACATTATTACCAATTATCAATTGTTTATTATACATTGCTCGTTGCATTCACCCTATTACCCCTACACTTCCGTATCATCAACCATATTGCTATCTTCGAATAATTTTCCTCAAACGCAAAATCTCCCACGTACCTAACCTTTTAATTTCAAAGCTAATTAATTCACGGACATCTTCGATCTTTAACAAGCGTGTATCCTACCAATGATTAGCAGTTACTCTTCATTAATTCATTAATTCATTGATTCAATCTGTAACGTTTCGAGTATGTACATCGCATGTCGTATCATTGTATCGGTATTGTATCTGTTGATTCGTAAGATAGCTGGTTACTCAGGTGGCTAAATTGATCTCGCCATAGACGAAACTTATTTGTGTATCCATCTATGTATATATAAAAGATATACACAAGCAAACAGATAAGGCAATCGAGAATCAATGGATTCAATAGCCGGTAAATATTTACAAAAAAAGGAGATACCGCCGATTTTGACATTTTTTAAATATTTTGTTAATGTTATCAGTTTGAGTAAGATTTTATTCGAGGATTGCCGTTCATTAAAAAGTTAATATCAAAAAAGTTCAATGAGTCATTTGCATTTAAGAGAGTGTACTTAGTCAGATTCTTAGTAAACACTTATCCAACAGCCGATCGTTTAGTAATTTTCGATTCGATTATTCGTGTTCGTTTTTTCGTGTTCGATAACGTTTTGCAGAAGAAGATTCGATTCAATGTTTGTAATATGTCGTGTATACAATTTTAATAATTACATTCGATAATTGCACAAAAATCGGGACTGAAACGTTACAATTATGGAGACGTAGGAACGACTCTATTCCTCAAAATTGACAACGCGAATGAAAGAGAAAGAGAGCCTCGTTAAAGACTGGCGATAAGTTGAAAGATTCTTATTTGCGATTTTTGATCAATGAAATTTTTGCTAATATGTTTCTCGCGTTTTACTGGTTAAAATGACACCAAACACGATAAAATTTGGAACATATTTGCTTACTTAATAATTGATAATTAAATATTATTCATATTATATCATGTTTGATCTTATTTTAGTCGGGGAAATCCTACAAATGCGTTAGTGGAAATTTAATTTTAAAAAGCCTAAAATAAGGCAATTTTCAGTTTTGAATGATTACTCGGATACATTGTCTCAACGATAACTGATAATATTGGATCATGTTACACTGCTCGATCGCAATGGACCGCCAAATTTCCGCGATACCTCAGGGAAATCTGTCCTTCTCAAAGTGGACACGACGGCTGTGTAACTACGTAGAGGACTTTTTCGTGCAATTATCGAATGTTTGTACTAACCGTTTAATTTTTTGTTCCAAAATTCTTATTCTTTATATTAGATGAATAATTCAAATATCTCGCTGTGAAGTACCTGTGTTATTATTGATTGGTGTTTTATAATTATATTAAACAACGAATACTGAATAACGAAGTATTTTTCGGTTAAGGATTTCTTTCGTTATTCATAATTAATAATTATTATACATAGCAATTTCGACAAAGTAACGAAGATGTAGAGTCGAATTCGAGTACGATAAGTAGTCACAGAAAATTTATCTTTTCTCCAATTGATTGCGTCTCCTAGTTTAATGGTGTTTTATAAACGGGCCGCTTATCTTGAAAATGGTAAATCCATTTTCCTTTGTTTCGGAATATTGAAACATTACGTTCGATTGGACTATTTTACTACGTTTTATGACCTTGAGTGACCTTAAATGACCGCGATATTTAAATCCGTCTTCAAAAGAGCAACAATGGGACAAATAGGTATTCAAAACTACACGGCTACACTTAAAAAAAAACGAAGCCTATTAAAGTGTTCTTTAAAACTCGTAAACGCGTCCATCTGAGAAAAACTTTTTCCATCGCGTAATAGCCTCCTCGAAACCAAACAACTTTTGTTTCAAACATTTCCCTGCGTCTCAAAAAATTGAAAGAATTATTCAGGTGGTTTGCTGTTGAAGACTCAGCCTGTATATCCCCAAAATTCCATGTAGTTCTGATTGTTAGGCAAACTGATATTGTAATCTAACACGAGTCAACCTCATCAAGGGGCGAGAGGGAGGGGGTGTCAATAGACTAAACACAGAAGTATTCGCCTCTATATGTACCTCTATTCGCTATTTTGAACATGAACAGAAAGATAAGAGTACGGAGTGGGTGAGAAAAGCATTAAGAATTTTGATCCAGCATTTTTTAATCTCTTTATTGTGACATGAAAACTACGGAAAAAGTAATTTAAAAAAGCGACCAGATATCAATGACCTACGAAAAAGATAAAATTCATCCGGACAGAAAGAAGGAAGAAAACTATTTAACGTTTCATCAGAGAAAAAGAATCGAGGAAAAGGCTTGGTTATTGATCTTGTGAGACAGGAACGTCATAAATGCTAGTATAGGTAATCTTGCAGAAGTTGTTAAGAATCTTTATCGTAGTTTGGTATGAAAAATATCGAATAATTTGGATTTCGAATCACATACAAATTAAGATGCAGGGGAGAGTCGCACGGTACCTTGTGCTAGAGTTGATAAAAGTGAAAATTTACAAAGTGACTTTATAGCACAAATGGAACTTGATAAAAGTAGGAAAATTAATTTTATGAAATTCAATGATACGAATTGACGAATTAACAATGTGCAAGAATAGTAATGTCGGAATTTGTAGGAAACGAAAAATTGTCGTCCAGTACCGATCAATTATTTAATTATTTGATCTTTTGCTCTAAATGGTTAATAATGTTTTAAAAAGTCCTCTAGATGTCAGTATACATATTCTTATTCAAATTTGATTATTATGTATATCGTATGGAAAATACTTAATATTTTCTTGATCTGCGCATTCGACGTGTGCCCAGACTTCACATTCGTCGTTTTTGAAACATTGAAAGCTTCAGTGACCTGTCTTTGGGCCATTTTATTTTTGAAGAGTAGCTTCGAAGCCCCATTCATGTTCTCCTCTGACCATTTCTCTCTTTTCTGTTTTGGACTTTCAAACATTTTTCTATGGGAAAAGGTAGAAGAAAAATTAAACGGACACCTTCTAATTTAGTCTCAGTTGCCAAAATATTGAACTTACAGGTAAAAGAAATTCGGTCTATGACTAAATCATCGGTATTGGACGACAAATACGTTGAACAAATACGTTTTAGATTATAATGTATATAATATACAAAGGAAATTATAAAAGTGGGGCAAATAACTAGTAATTACACTTAATAAATTAGATATAGTATACATTAAGAAACATTTTACTTACCTGAAAAACAACATGTCAACTCTAGAAAATAATTTTTAATTTTCGAAATATCAATGTATATGTTTGACATATCAGATCAATATGGCTCCGAAATATGTTACACGGAATTGTTCATTTTCATTTGTTTGTTCCAATAAAAGCGCTAATATCTGGTGAAAAATCCTATGTATTTAGAAATTAACAGAAGTGTTATCTTTAAAATAGCAAACTCATTATTTACTCGAGATTTATTCCTAGCGCACGAATATTTTTCAATAGAGCGATGCAAAGTTTTACTGTATCTCGGATCATCACAAGTTAATCAAAATCTTGAGGATTCGATTTCACCTGCTCAAAGTGACTTTTGCAGGCAAAAGAAATTGTTCCTCGGATACTTTAATATTTTTTACTAAATTTCATCAAAAATAGAATTTTATTTGCTAATAGAAGATAACTATGTTTTGGTACTCCTACAGAACAATATCACGACATTCGCTAAAATTACAAATATTGTACAGTATATTCACTACAAGGCTAATTGAAATAGCTTGTAATCCAACATATAAGAATGCTACTTGCAAAGTATTTTTGCTAGTAACAGTTTAAAGTAGAGAGATATTCCTAAAAAATCATATATTTTATACATATATGTACGTAGTATATACAGTGGATATAACTATGTTTCTGAATTTATAAAATAACAATTGTCTTGTAATACGTAAAAATCTCGAGAAGATTTAAATAAAAATTTTGATTATTTGTTTGAAAATAATTTATTATTTGCACTGAAATGTTACATCTCGAATGCACTGTACTTTGTTACGCGATTCGTTCCTGCACAATTTTTTCAGCAAGCTATCTACATAAACAATACATGATAAAAACAAAATTAGGTATATTAGTTCCACCAGTATTTTAATTCAAATTAATAATTTACTGAAGAACATTTATTAACACGTTGACTACCACGACACCCGCATTCGGGTGTCAGCAAAGTTTCTGGTCAGGCCGCGTAACCCATATTCGGGTGTCGCTTATTTGACTACTTGCTAAGGATCGTCGTAGGTATTTGAAAAGATATTTCATAATAATAAAACTATTGAATTGTTATAAAATAAAAATACGTTGTAATACGTTGTAAATAAAAATTGTTATAAAATAAAAAATATAAAATAAAAATAAAATAAAGAAAAACATTCTATACATAGCTGAGGTTGGTCGGGACAATTTGGACAAGAAGTTGTTGTTTTCTTCAAATTCTTTTGTGCCTTTGTTCGGTCCATTCGACGTCTTTTACTTGCATAACATAGTTTGCACGCGCGTCTAATGCTTCTTCCGGAATCATTTTTCCGAACGGCGATATTGTGCTGACTCTGTCGAAGACAAGGATTCCTCGTATTTTTAGACAACCCTAATAATTTTGCAACTAGTAATTGTCTAAATATTCCAATATTTATATTTTTCCTTGTTGCAATTTTGTGAACCGTCAAAGCGTTTACAACAGAAATTCCCAGAAGGAATTGAATGCCACGTTTTCTGTACCATTTGATTCCTTTTCTAATTGTGGTGGCATAAGAAACCATTTGATCGGAATAATCTATACCACACTTTCCTTCGTTATATTCGACAACAGCTAGCGGTTTTAATGTAGCGAACAAGCGAAACGAAAGATCATTCTTGAGACCACCACTTGAGCGATTCGCATTACTAAAATATCGATAGGAGCACCTAGCAGAGAACGCTTGGTACTGCTGTACGCGTGGCCTGACGCAGATTTTTTTGAAAACACGCGTGGCAGTCAATGTGTTAATAAACTATTAAACTACATGTCGTAAAGAAGTATCCCCTTTATGAACATTTATTAATAGCTCTAGAGTTGATAATATTAGCTTGAGGAAGTTCTGTATGTACGTGTAATTGATAGTACTCGCGTACACCTGTGCGTGTAAAACGTTTCAAGTTAATAAAGAGAACATGATACACGTGGAATAGGTATGAATAAAAATTACAAGAAGCCGGAGAATATTCTAAAACATATGCCATGATAAAATATAAATTGTAAAGAGTTATAGATCATGTTATTATATATTAAAATTATGCTTAACAAGCAGATATTAGCGTAAATATGACGCTGCGTTAATTAAATCCAACAATATTGAGAAAAGAACAAATTGAACAATACCTAGAAATAATTTAGAAAAACACTGTTAGATCAATTTCAAATTGGGTTTTCTTTACTCGATGTCAAACTTAACTCTTACTCGTCTTTTGCATAAACTCTTTTCGTGATATGAAACTTTAGAGTTGACATGCTGCTGGTATTAATTGCACACGCAGAATAAGATTTTCCAAATTGAACCGAAACGATTTAGACAGAAAAATGTAATACTTTCAATACTCATAACAATTATTTATGCATTCCGCATATAAACCTACCGAATATTTATTACTTACTTTTAGCTCAAAAATATTTGATATACTACTACCAAGCAAATATTAGATTGAAGAGGAAATCATACATGAAAGATGTCACTTTTTTTAATAAAAAGTTCGTTCTCATCAAAGTTTCTGGCAATTTATTACATACCTGTATACAAAGTGGATTACTTTGTAACACAACTGGAAAGTAACTTTCTTTAGTAATGATTTGCGTAATAAATTACGCAAAAAGTAAAAAGAAGATTATATTTTAAATCATATTCTAAGAATAACTGTATTTTAAACGTGATTTCAAAAGAATTTTGAATTTAAAAATTCGTCAAAAGTACATACGTACTTACTACTTCGACACGATCTAGGCTAATTATGTGTTCTAATGTTTATACATCTTGATAGTAGCTGTATTCAAAGAGCGCGTCGAATCTTTTTATAGTATTTGCCTTTTGATGTATTAAAAGTATTGTAGTAACTGATGGTTTCTTAGAGTAAGGACAAGTGATGATGGTAGAGTTCAAAGTTTAGTGTATTTTAATAAGTGATATTCAATAACAAAAGGACCGACTACAATATCGTCGCACGCCGACTCACACTCCGTATCCGCTCAACTCGCACTCTGCTTCTCGACTGACTCTCTGGCCGTTGTAGCACTCTATTGTCTTTTGCTAGGCCCACCGCACACGTGTTCTGCAGACGCTCGTAGCCAGGGTCACGTAGGTCTTTTCGGCAAGGCTATTTACTTGAAGGACCCGGTAATGCATTGATGGAGCCGACAGCGCCTCTGCTCTCGCGACATTGTCTGTAGTTAGCTCGACGTTTCTTGGGCCCTTCTCCCCGATACTACAGTATCATTAGAGATATTCTTCTTATTATCGCAAATATGTATTGTTCTGCTCATTGCATCGACAAGTGAACGGATTTTAAGCTTCCTATTCTTTTACATTTTCAATATTTCCAGAGTTATTTGTTTTCAGTAGAAAAAATATTAATTCCTGCCACTTTTGAGAGGAATTGTTTAGAAGTGTATCCTGTTTATCTCGAATCGCTCAAATATATCGGGGAAAAAATGAATGACACAAAAATCGAATGACATCGAAAGGGATATACTATTATATTCGTGTGTATTTACTTTGCGTGTATTGTCTTAACACGAAATCTCTTGCGTGTTAAAATATTTCAATGGATATCTCCATTTTTTGTTACATAATCACGCACCTGACGTTCAGACATCTCTAAAATACTAGAAACTTGCGTCTTTCGCACCATCCGCTATCGTAATAGAAACTTTCAAATTCGACAGAGCAATACAAAGCACGCGAAAAGTGACTGACCAAAAAAGAACTGAATGTTTTGACGACATTAAGAAACTGCAGCCTTGTATTTCAGCAATATCATACCAGCAATAACAAATTTTGAGAAATATCTTTATGTTCTATTCCTGTGGCGTACTTTGGATAACGCTAATCCCGGCGACACACTAAATTTTGAAATCCATACGACTGATTTTACAGAAGCGGGGATTCTACAGCAGCGATTTCGCTTGCACAGTTGTTCATTTAATTTGTGAATTGTAAGAAACCTCAAGTATGTCAGAGGACATAGTGATATTGCTACAAAAGCGACTAGACAAATAGAGAGCTACATGTGATTTTATCGTATTTTTTTAACCCTTTCGCTTCGGCAATCCAGTCCGCCGAAGTACTGTCACTGAACGGAAACGCGCGCCAGAAATACGCACAGTGTGCGTGGCTACTGTATATACGTTTTCCTAAGTCTTAAATAATAATAATTCTTGTAAGAACCGTATACGAAATATCGTTTCACTGTCAATGGATTTAGTAGATTTTTTAGCACGAAACAATATACGATTTTGATGTTGTTTCAAGAACGAGTAACTTAAAGAAGTGATTAATCCAGTATGTCAATAAAATCAAGGGAAAATGTTCTGTCGATAACGAAAAAATATATTAATGACCACAGATAGCATTTGTATATGCATCATTTTTGTCAAATTTTGTCTTCCAAACACAACTTTTTAATATTCCTATTTTATCTACTTTTGCTAAAATACATTAAACACATTTCAATACTAAACTAAAGATCTTTAAACTTAAAAATGACTTTTGCTTATTCCCATGTCACAAACAATTGGCTTTAATAATTATCGATCAATACTCTCTTATTCGTAAGCACATCAGCATATTCGATCCATGCAAATTCACGTAAAATGTTACTACTTCCTGCCTTTCGTTACATGTATCTTAATAAATTGTATATTATTAAATCTTAATAAATATGAGTCTTAATAAAAAGAAGTTAATTTTTACGTAGACCAAACCTAGTCCTATTATTAAGCGCGTAAGCAGATAAGATGAAGATCAAATAGAGGCAAAGCTAAAAAATAACGACTATATATCTTCATGTTTCAGCGTTGAAAACTTATGTGGGTGAAACGCTAGAATTGACTGGAGTTCTTCGACAAGAAATGGGCACTTGTCTTTGCATAGACAGCAACAATGTGCCTCCGACAGTCAGCAAACGTTACTCTGTACAAGTTCACTGTATGTATTATTAAACGCTTATCATAGAGTTATTATACAAATATATTTGCAATTATCATTCTTATATATTATACAAGGTGAATCAGAACACGTGGAAAATATGGCAGAGGTTGATTCTGAATACTGAAATAAGAAGAAAATTTTATATAACATAATATGCCTAATATGACCATACGTTCCGCTTATAGCTTATTTTGCGATGCTAAACATTACACAGATGAACGATTTCTTGGAAAATAGATAAATCGTGCTGGCCTTATTTCCGGACCAATACGCTCTTCGGATCCGAATCCGTTCGATTATTAAATACGGGGACGTTTAAAATCTCTTACTTATAAAACGTTAGTTGACGTGACGATCAAAATTTTCGACAAATTCGTGTAAGCTGTTCGAACAAGATGGACGATCTATGACGCGACGCATTCGCGTTTCCGTAGAAACTGGAACTGGTCGATTCGAGTAATTTCTCTAAAGATAGGTAAGAAAGTACTGTGACACAAAGCAAGCGTCTACTCGAAAACGTTTATACGAAATTTTCTTCTTATTTTAATGCGCTGAATCAGCCCCTGCTTGCCTGGAAGCCGTACTTTCCACATGTCTCGAACTCTATCATACCGATCCACTAGGTAAACAAAATAAAAGCCTGCCAAGCACTGTGGCGGCACGGGCCACGGAACTTTTCAACGGCTCCGGATGCAAAGCGCGACGCCGCCAAAGCGCAACACCGACGTGCCCAATGTACCATCGATATCTTCACACTCTTTCCGCCGAATTCTCGGAAGAGCATACACGTGCCAGCACTGGGCTACGATATCGATGGGCTACGAAGGGAAGAATCTGCGCGATCCGAAACAAAAGCACAGGCAGTCTGTCTTACGCCATTAAATGTGTAACTCCTCGGTATTATTTGCATAGCAACGCGTCGAATGATCTCTCGGTGTCTATCGTTATTTGTTAGTTGTTACCAGTTGTCTGTTAAGTGTAATTGTTAATTATTAATTGTTAGCTCTGATTGTTGATTAGTTCTAAATAAACTATTGTTCGTTAAAAACACCAAGAGTAGTTCCTTACGCACCTATCACCATACCACCTCAGCACGAACGCCGTATAGATTGTTTTCACCTGTTCGATTCGTGCTAGATTTGACTAAAATACTCATGCGAAGTTATTGAAAATATAAAATCCGAATTAACATCCAGTTTTCAACAACCTGTCTTAAAGATACCGCTCACAAACAAGCTATCATTTCTTGAAACAAATATATAAGATTTATTTACGTTATCAATTTTGTCGTGTGTCGAAATACAGCCCACTCAAAACATTCTATGGACCAAACGAAAAAATTGTTGACATTGATTGTCAACAAGTCCTACAAACTAGGATCTTTCATATTTCTTTCGCTTTTGATAATTAGACACAACCTCCCGCTAGCCGATGAGTCATTCTGCTATATTTGGCTTATCCTTTGTTATTATACAAATTACTGCCATTGTTCACGGCTGATCTACTAATTCGTTTGGTGACTAGACACTACGTTAGATATTTTAATCAAATAAACTCATAATTGTATCGATAAAATACTTCCTATCAGTACAATATATGATCTAAAATTTAAACATCCTGCTTCAGGGCGACATATCCAGTGAATTAACGGCGCCTGAACAATCCCTTAAAACGGGTAAATCTATAACTTTATTATCTAATTTCAACCTAATATCCACAAACTGATCAACATAATTTCACTATGCCCAAAAAGAATCGCCTTGCAAATGATATCGATATTTACGACATTTCTTTGCTATGTTAATATAGTATTATTTGTTATAGATCCAGACCACCGACCTCGACCAGGGCTATCAAAATTCGCCTTCGTCATGGCCAATAACCAATATAATATTAACTACGATAGAAACTGTCATTGTTAATTTAACACTAGCTATCGCTGCTATAATACGAATAGCCTGTATACATATTAAATAAACTGTAATAAATAACTTATTATTTTTAAATACACCCTGTCTTATTTATCTACACCTTCCTTTGTCTTACGTCCACCTTGACCTACGCATTGTCACGTAAAATTCGTGATAAAAAAGGATTTTTGCAATCCACTAGCGATAAAAAGTTCGCGTACAAGGTAAATAGCGGGCAAAAGGACGGTATAAAGCATAGAGTGTAGAGTATAGTAGCATCGCAGAAAAAGAAAAATCAACAGCTTGCTCGGTCATTGCGCAGCAACAGATCGAGCAACGATACAAATGATCATGGAAGTGCGTTTCTGCTTCCCGGTCTGTTCGAACTATGACGATTTGTCTTTCTGATCTTTCCGACTCGACCGTTGCACCGTTCACTCGACCATCGACCATAAATTGTTTCGAATTTTCTAGAGAACGGACACTTGAAACTACGTGCTTGCGGTACATTCGATAGCCAGAACAGAGGGATCCTTCGTGAGCCTGTTTTCGTCCTGCGAGACGAGCAAATTATTAGAAATTTCCTGATGCAATTGTACGCGGTTTTATGCAACTTTGATTATACACGTGAACGATATTTGGCACAGAGGAGTAACATTTTCGGGGTAACATTTGCGCACTAACAGGTTCCCACGTAGCTAAAATAAAGCAAAAGTTGCGCGAAATTAACGGATGACAATTGAGAAATTTCTTGGGTGATCTACGTTTATTACGAAATGGTTGGATGCGAGAATCGATATCTGGTAGCATCTAAGTTGTCCGAGAGTGTTTCACGATAAAGGAACAGATCTCTGCCGATACTCTCTATCCGACTATCGTAGCAGATTTGCGTACTTTTGCAAGGTTCTCCAAATTAATACAAATTTCTAACTACCGTAACATCGAGATATTATACATCGTAAGGCAAAGTTAAGGAGAGTGGCGATGACCTCGGAAACGCGAAAAATATCTCAGAAGATAGAATTTTGGTGGCGCGAAGGACAAATGTTCGTGATGGTTTTCCCAATAGCGATTCTGATTCTCCCTTGACGTGTCTGCTCGGCGCCACTTCCGGCATCGCGACAACCACCGTAAGCCCTAGGACGCCCTTACAGCCTCCTTTACATCGCATATGCCCTTCTCGCTGTTGATGAAAATCCAATTTGTGAAATTAGACGTTTGCTCGCTTTGAGACAAAGTAAACCGCGTTTCTCACAGGTGTTCGGCAGATGGCGATGATGAGATATAGTGCAACAAAGTGAAATTTTACGCGCGTAAATCTAACAGGATTATAATGTAACAGAAGCACAACAAAAAGGAAACTTGTGATGAAAAAGGAAGAATATATTACCAACGAAACTCTTTTGCTCCATTTTCTTTCGTAGAATTATATTTCACTTGCGAGTATTATAGCAGGTCTGCCTTTGATACAAAAATCATAAAAGGTTTACGTATCTGCACGTATATTTACGCTGTATGAACGACACTCGAGTATTACACGCATGCATTATCGACAAATAGATCCACGTTCGAGATAAGAGTTCCTCTTTGATACTTTCTTATGGTATAAATAACGAGAAATTATCAGGAAGTATGTTACAGTGAAACTGCTCGTACTTCGTTACTTTTACTCGCATGTATGACACCTACAACGATATTCTTTGTTGAATCAATAAATAAAAGCGCTCCCCAGCGTACGTACAAGACTAGATCTTGAAATATAAGAATCGACGTAACAATAAGACTAAAAAAGTTCGAAATGAAAATAATTCGCCGAAACGGCAAAAAGAGAATACCTGACACAAAAATAACGATACGGTAAATCAGCGTCCCGTTTTAATTTTCATCGATCAGTCGTCCAGCAAGCGAGATGTGTCAAGCAGCAACGGCGACAAGGTAACAGAGACGAAATATTATCGAGTTAACGCACGCGAAGTGGTCGCAGGAATGGCTGACGGATGCGAAAGTGTAATGCACTTACGTCACGCGAATTTCAGACGAAACAACTGGTGGTGTAACGAAAATTTAGCGTCGCAACCGAATGTGCTAAATATAAAATGGATGGCTGTTGACCGAAGGAAAAATGCTCGACGATACGGTGCCGCCGTTTGTTCTCTTACAAGATTGAACGTCCACGGTCGACCCATTTACCAGACCCTCCTCGTTACACGAAGAGACGAAATCACCAGTGCTATTTAATCGTGCGAATTATATCACGCGTATCTCGCGAATTATTACACGACAGTGATAATAAGGCAAATCTAATAAAATTTACTTCTCATTAAAAAGTCGTACCAAAACAATTATTTATTAATTGGTTTATTTATTAATTCTTAAGAAGATACATATAAATAAGAAAAAATGGTAAAATTTGATTAGTATAATAAAAGTAATATATGCCTATGATCATTCTAAAATATAAAAAGTGAAATAGTCTTACGTTCATTGGTATATTTTAAGAACACATACATCTTTTAACGATAGTTGCAATGTAACATCATTTTTATATTACACGCAAGGTATGGCAAGTATTCCTGCTCTAAGGCACAATTTGAAATCAACAACATTCAGTTTAACAAATTATAACTTCTATTCGTTTTCCATCATGGAATAACGCGGTGGTGTCTTCCATATTGCACTGGACGTGCATTGCAATCTACTCCTATCTATATTTTCAAACATTTCAGTTAAATCTGGTGTGCACATTCTTCTATCAAAGAATTTATAGACTGCTTTCTTCGGAATTTATCGTTGCATTGCAAGTTCATTTTCGCGTATGTATGCTAAAATTGATAAAAATTCGAGTACTCCATGCATTATAATGTTTATTAACTCATTAAGTAAAACAACACTTACATTGCGCCTAATGTGGAATTGTACGCCTTGGTCTGGCTTCATCGTCCGATGTGTCGTCGTCAGGTTTACTGTGCAAAACAGAAGTGGACCTTACTGTTTGGAGCTATATTTTGGATAAAATATCGAATGAATAATAGCTTGTGTTTTTATAACAGAAGAATACTTTGATACTGTTTGTAATGTTACCTGCGATGTCATCATCTGAGTCTCCTTCTTTTGTTTCGCTAATAAGATTTTTTTTGCTTTTTCGACAGATCTTCGTGCCAGTTTTTGAACAATGGCTTTTTCTGAAATTTTTTCTTTTTCAAAGGCCTCGATTCTCCTTCTTACGGGCACATTTTTCTTCATTTCATTTTGAATGTCCTGTTTCGTCATGTTTCTATTAGACATTTCCCTTTCACGGGATGGCTCATCTTCTGCGAATAATTCTTCGAACTCGGTGAGTCCAATAGCTTGATTCAGCTGCTGAACCTCCTCCTGCAGAGTTATTGGCGACCGTGATGTAAATTTAGGTTCATTATTTTTTCCTATACTACTAGCCAAGTTTTTATTAATTACTACCGTTTCGTTTGATTTTATTGGTGATAAAGGTTCTACAATTGCGGTAGCGTCCATCATCTTCTGCGTATAAGTAGAATTGATGTCCATCGTGGAATTCATAAGAGGAGTAAATTTCTCAAGTGCATTCTCGCACATTGAAGGATCTTCAATATCATTTCTTGCTGATGGAATTACTGTATCATCAATAATATTAGAATATTTACCCTTCGTGTTTTCACTCCGTGAAAAAGTTCTCTTTATATTACTATCTCTTGTTGTCATTGAAGACTTTAATGGTTCAATCCTTTCTGGCTGTTTTGCATCTTCTTTTGAAATTGTTTCGCTTAAAACATTCTTTTTTGTTTTACTATGTTTTGTAGGACCTTTTGTGTTTTTTTCATCTGAACTACTTCTAGCACTTTCCTTTTTTTTAGGTCGGCCTCCACGTTTCCTCTAAAAATTTAGAATATATTTAACAACGTTATAGTAGTATTTATATACACAATGTACATACAATTGTATAAGCAATTAGATTTTGACGCATTAATTAACCGATATCAAACATTATTGGATACTACATATAAGGGTTAGTATTGATTAGTAACATAAGATATGGGGTAAGATTGAAAGTATTAAATTTCATCATAATATGACACAAACATTTACATTACTGTCATCATCAAGAGTTAGCCTTCGTAATTTTGTAACAAGTGACATTGACTGCTGCTTTTTAATATTAATTGCAGCTTTTATTGCAGCCTTTCTTTTTGTTCGGTCAATTGTTGTTTCCAGCACATCCCCAGTTTTTACATCTTTATTTTCTGTTTTATCATGTACTGCTGAATCTGTTACTGTATTGTCAGTATTGATAATATCATTTTCTGGGATAGTCTCTTTACGGCGATAACCTTCTTTCTTCAAAACTTTCGGCCTCTTTGTAGTTGAAGGGCCAGGGACTGATTGTGGTATTTCAGCAATTAAACCATGTAAATAATCCAGAGTGTCTTCAAGCTGGTTGTTAATATATTTTTTAACATCCAAGGAATAATTATGTATATTCGATATATCTTTGGTAATCATTTCTTTAATCTCCTTCTTTGATCCAGTATCCATATTTAAAATCTACGAATAAATGATATATATTTAATATATACATTAAACTATACTTTTTAATAATACATACCATAATTTAATATTATGGTTGAAATTATGACGTATATAGCAATTAATACATACACATGTGTTTAGTTCTATTAACTTAGAAGCACATGTAAATTAAAAAAAAATATATATATATGAAACAATAATAAAATAATGAAGTAACATTGAGAATAGAATCTAGTTTAATTACACATATATACCCTTTTAATAATTCCGTTCTTATAAATTTTATTAAATTTACAGTGAAGCTTACAATTACACTAATGCCAATGAATATTAACGTATGCGTTTATTATTACACTAAATAAAAATGAAAGTAATGCAATGAAAAATACAATATACCTTAATGGAAATAAAATAAGTAAATAGCGAAGTATTTATTAATATTATTATATAGCATTATATTATATTACTATAATATTTATTAATATTTACTTACCTTTTACGTTTGCACAAAAACTATAAAATTTTAAATATAAAGAGAGATTTATAACAGAGATAAAGCAAGTCACAGAAATTAGTGTCTTTCAATGGCAAAAATGCGTTAAAGGAAGTGAAACGATAATCTCCGTCTCGCGTCACAAGCGGAACTGTGTCAGTTTTGCTCCTTGAAAGTACACGTAGCGGTACATGAGCTAGAGAACATTTCAAATCATGTTGTTGTTTTTTTGCTTCGGAGTATCAAGATCGTGAGGACATACATAATATATTAATAAATAAACTCCGGGCAAAACAATGTCGCCGTTACGTTACCGTCGAACCGTCGAACCGTCGAACAAAGACGAATTTGAATTCTCCGACTCTCCCCCGATCTGTTTATACTATACCAGTTTAAACGGACGCAATCGTAAAGAGTTCACGAGAGTTATGGATCAGTATCTACGAGTATCTACCGTCTTTGCGAACATTATCTATAATTATTTATTTAATCATTTGAAAATATACTTGAAGGTTTCAACAACGAGCAATCTTGTCTAATAAATCTCACGATCAACCATCCTCTACACACAAGTCCTCTGAAAACATAACGACTTTTCAGTTCAATTTGAATCGTTGCGTTCAACGCCATCAGGGTGTCCTGCATAACGCGGGCATCCGACTAGGTGCTGATACCACATACAAGAACAAGTCGAATATGTGAAATAAAGCTTTTTAGCTTAAGGTCCCGTTTTGAAAAAAATACAGTTTGAACATGTTCGGTTGGCAATTGGCTTAATACACGCGTATGATAAATAATAAGATTTATTACATGATTTTACAAAATTTGTTAAAATTGATTAAGAAGTTACTTTCAAGAAGTAATATTTACATAATTGTAAATTGAACCCTATGTTTAACAAAATTAGGCATTCTTAAGTATTTGTTATTGTAAATTACTATTATGCTTCGCCAAGTGTGATTGGCTATTTCTGGAACACAGCGTCCATCGATGTCTTCAATGAAAGAACATAAGTTTAATAACCTAACTTATCGACGAAATAAATCCCTGGCCCCCGGGTAGCGTGTTAGGAAGCTTCCGTGGTAATTCTTTTAAAAGCAATTAACGAGTGATCTGTTCGCGAATTATTGTATTGTATTATATATTATGTGGAATCATGATATCATAAGGAATACAAGTCACTATGATTTCTTCGTACTATTTCACAGATGGAGTGTGCAAATTTGACTTTACAATGAACAAAGTCAAACGTGACAATGACAAAATTGTATATGGCAAAACTGGATACCTCAATGTTATACAGTGTGTCAAGAAAGTGTTTGTTGTCATCTTATGTCTTTGGGAGGTAATTCTACACCTTCGGATTTGCGAAGATCTGTTGAAAAAGAGGATCAAAAAGTAAAATTGACCTCGAGCATTCTATTGCACTTATTGCGTGTTTGTGCGCGTATTTATCCATCGATGTATTGCAAAGAACAGTTTGTCCAATAGGGGTTTCACACGCAGCAGTGGGAAAAATAATACTCTCCCCCTGAGAGAATTGACCGGCGAGGGCGCGGCAGAGGCCATGGAAGCGCTTCGGTGAGGCGCGCTAGGTCCGCCGCGCCCCCCGGTGGGGTGCAAACTTAGGCGCTGGCAACTCAGCGCCCCGGGGCAGCAAATCAGCCCGGCAGGGGAACCGGACTGTCTGGCACGGCGGCTCCGGCGACGAGGCGCGGTGTAACGTGGCCGCATATCGCTCCATTAGGGGGTGTATTGAGCGCGGAGGGGGTGTATCCCTCACACCAGTTCCCGGGCCCCTCTAGATCGCTGCCGGGACGGTCATCATGGAGGTTTTAGTCCGTTGGCGTCCGCCACTACCACGCCGCTTTTTCCCAGAAGCGACCTGGTGCCCTCCACGTTAATAAAAAAAAAAAAAAAAAAGTGGGAAAAATAATACGCCAAAAAGGTGTACGTTATAAGGTTCGCCGTGTGCGAAATTATGTCGTTTGACGAATATTCGATGGTTAGCCGCTAAGAAAATTATAACGCAATCCTTGGAAATATCTTGTTTACGGATGAGAGCGATTCTTCCGATAGCAATGTTCTCGATCGTCAAACTGCAAAGATTTAGGCTTGTGAAATTTCTCACATTATGATACAATGATACAGAGATTCAAGCAGGCTCGAGCAAGTTTGATTTATTCCACAGCTCGCTTTAACGTGTAGATAAAATCAATTTGAAAATGGAATAGATATCATATGTTCGCGAGCAGCCAGAAAACAACACTGACGTTATTTCGTATCGCATCTGACTTTAAAAACGAACATAAAATGAAAATAAACGGTTTTTCATACAAAAATGCATACTTGTTACGATGCATCGTGAGTAGCAGAGTAACGCATATGTTCGTGTATTACAGCATGAACGTATTAATGAATAAATAATATATATATATTACATTAAAATTTTTAATATTTTTATAATTTAATAATAATAATAATTACTATATTTATATAAGTATTATAAATAAAATATTTATAATAATATTATTAATATCTTTTTATTAGAACTAAAAATATAACTTAAAAATTTTTAATATTTTTATAATTTAATAATTATATTTATTTAAATATTATAAATAAAATATTTATAGTAATATTATTAATATTTTTTTTATTAATATTAAAAATACAATCTTAAAATTTTTAATATTTTTAATTTTATAATATCATTAATATTTTTTATTTATATTAATATATAATTGAAATTTTTGATATTTTATAATTTAATATATATATATCATAAATAAAAAATTATTAAATTATATATTATACAATTTATATTATAGTAATTTCCATTTTTTCAAAATAAAAAAAATTGTATATTAAACAATTTAAAAATAAAGGGTAGAATATTTAAGTATTAATATTTTATAATTTAATTTTATAGATAATTAAATATTTATAGTAATATTATTATTTTTTATTAATATTTTAAAATATTATATATATATATATATATATGTCGGGTTTACATTAGAATTAGGGTTAGGGGCGTGAAACGAATCTTCGTTTGGGTTACACGTTGTCGTTATGCAATAGAGAAGACATTGACTAGTGCAAATACGATTATTACAGAACCGGACAAGTAACCGTGGTAGTTAGGTACTCGAAAAACTAATGACAATGATCCTAGGTTCAATAACGAATCCGCGGTCGACGGGATGATAGATGAACGTACTCACAAAATCTAAGTCGGACGCGTAATATTCACTGGTCGTAAAGAGTTACTCCTTTCATCAATGAGATCGCGAGAAAGAATGCCTTTCCCGTCCCGATGATGCCACAGAGGAAAACTATAATGGGGTGTGTCTAAGGATACGAGATCATCGGGTTCGTCGAGAAAAGCCTTTGTTCAGAAAGTAAGGGAAATTGGCGTTGCTGCTAATTGGTCAATCTCCATATCGGTGGTTAGAAAAAGATGCTAGCCGCCCTCGAGGGAAAGTTGCTAGTGGGAGACGCCGCTCGTTGAAAAATATGTCTCCCCTATCTTCCCGTAGTTGGGACAAAGACTGTTTGTCTGTTTGAAGGACTTTAGTTAACTAAACCTTAAGATTTATAACGGGCCCTCGGGCTAGCCGAACATGTACTGCGGAGACGCATCGACATCTGGCAATCATCTTACTTGAAGAATAGGGTCTGCGTGTGGCGAGCCACGGGACAGAAACCGTTGGAATGTTTACTGTCGCGTGTCGCCACGAATATTTCTTTTAAGGAGAGCTATAGAATTACTCCATACCTTTGTTAAACAAAGCGTTCATCCCGTAACCGCGGCTACGTTCGGCGACTGACTGTGGCCTCGAGCCCAAGCTCAATATCACAACTCTCGAACAATTACAATCGGATTGAATAACTACAATTGTTCAATTACAGACTCCGGTGTTCTTTCATCTCCGACATATATATATTTTTTACATTTGTAGTTGCGCACAGATTTTATTAAAGAAAAGTGTTAACAATGTGTTTTCATGATTTATTTCTCGCGACTGACTTCCATTAATCCCTAATATTCCTGTCGCTATACGCGTGTAAATCTAACATGGCTGCTCATAAATGTCATCAGTAAAGTTATAGTGACGGGTCTTTAGTTTTGTTTAATATCGAAGTAATTTTCCGTCTGCCGCTCGTTTTTCCTTATTCTACCGCAATTAGAACATTTATTTATTAATATTGCTTTAAAGTGACAAAAGTATTGTTCGTGTGAATATACGTATATATATATATATATATATATATATTTATGTTATGTGTCATTTTAATATGGCTAATGTTTTGTAATTCTTCGATTGCGTTATTTATTGTTTTGAGTAGTTTATTTTATAGAGTATTCGATAATATAAATATATATATATATATATACGTATTCATATGCATATTTCTCTTGGCAGTGTAGTATTCATACGAAATGAAATGTCAATTATTTATTTATCCTTTACCGGAATGTAGGCTAGTTTTAAGTATGTATCTTAGATTATCGGTTTGATAGAATTCGCACACATATATATATTTCTGACAATGTAACCTTCATTTCTTTAATAATACAATATTGTATGTTTTATGTATTCGTTAAACTATTAGTTTTTGACTTCATGTATACTTATATTTCATAAATTGATAATATTGTATTTATTGCATAGTATTGTAAGCACTGTCTCTAATATTTACTAGGTTATTACATGTTCGGCATATATGTTTATACTTATATGTAACTCTCCAAATTGATTGATTGAAATATATTTATATATATATATATTCCTGGCGTTTCAATTATTTTCCCCTTTTGTAGTTATTCTTATTTCCTGGTTTATTTAGAATTGTGTGTATATGTATTTTGTTTATTGGTTGGATCCGTTAATCGCCCTCGTTTTGTTAATCCTTCCTTTCGTTTCGTAGTGCCGTGTGTTCCTTTGTGCATTCAAATCCTTATTCGCGTGTTTTGTATAGAATGGTTTTCTTGTTCTTGTTACGGCGCGTGCGGAGCGCGGGACGTGACATCCCCGCCCTTGGAGTTCAAATTTCCAAAGGAAATTTGACTGATGGTATCTCTGAGTTCGCTCAAGGTGGACGTAGATGTCGTTGGTAGTTGAGTGACTACCGGTGTTATCGATATCCCTTGAGGTTGTGCAGTTTGATCATCGATATTTCGTCTTCTTTTGAGGTATAGTAACGGGTGGGTGACTGAGCCGCATATTGCTCCTAATAGGGCGATTCCGCATTCGTAAGTTTCACGTAACTGGTATCCGTGTGCGGCTATATATATTATTGTCTTGATTAGTTTAAATATTGCGAGTATTCCAAATATTGCTGCACTGACAGTTCCAAATTCCATAAAACCAGTCCATAAGCTTGATACGGTATTTTTCGCTATTGTCGTTAATGTGTTTTGTCCATCATTCCCAGGATGTTTACTGTTCCAGGGACGATTGTTTTTCCTGTTGCTCCTCTGGCCAATGCGTTCAAGACTGCAGATTTTCTACCGCGAACATGACGTGGTCCCGTAGTGCATCGAGGTCTTTTGGGTATACATTCCGCTCGTGGCCAACGACGATGGTGCTGAATATCGCCACGTTTGGCGCACGTCCGGGCGGAGTTCCTGTGGTGCGATTCCTTTGCCAAACGGGTAGTTCCGAGTAGCATTTTGTTGTATGTCGTACCTTTACTTGTACCGGAATGCATTTGACTATATGGACCGCTTCTCCTGCGATCAAAGCCATGTGTCCTGGGTTTTGGTTATGGTGTATGCAAATTCGTCGGGCGGTAAGTTTGCCAAGCTTAAAGCGTTCTCTATTAGTTTCTTCTGTGTGGTGTATCTTTGTGTCAGTGTATCATGGTATAATGTTTTCATTTCTCGAGTTTATCAGAAATAGGAATAACCTTTTATAGAAAAAGAAAATTTTATATTTATATATATTTGTTAAGGAAATTCGAGGATATGGGAATACAAATTATTGCCTACATTTCCCACACAACAGTTATACATCTATATTACTCTCTGAAGAACGTCTTGCACGCACGCTGGTCGCCAACCGACTATCCTAGATTCTTCTAACATCTGGCAACAGTCTTTTGTCTCCACTAAGACCTTGACGCCCTCTGGCCCTTACACACACACTCTCATGTACAGTGTAAATGTATCACTTCCCTAACAACGTTATATTTTTTTTCTTTCCTTTTTTCTTCTTCCCCTTTTTCTTTTTTTTTTTTTTGTTTCTTTTTATTGTTAAAACCTTTGTTTTATTTTAGGTTTTACGTACTTGTTATCAGTGAAAGTAAATATTATGAATACTACTTGGATTGTAATTATATACATATATGCGTACGTATTGGTAAGTAGTATAAATGAGATTTGTTTTATTGTTATAAATATATAAGTATATATCATCAATAGGAACAAATATCACAAATGTACCTTGTTTTCGGGTATATATATATATATATATATATGTGCGTGCAATGGTAAATATGACGGCTTATTTTTATGAGTCACTTGCATTATCAATGGAAGTGAATGTTATAAATACCGCCTACTTTACAACATGCGTGTATATATATATAGTGGTGAACATAAGTGAAAATTATATGCATAGTTATAAATGTTGTTTGTTTACAGGTGGATAGCATCAGTGTTTGGTTTCGTGAGTGGCGTACAAATACTTTACAGTTCCACTGTGTGGATTGCTATTCATGTTCTTCCATCCGTCGTTCAGAAAATGGTTGATGAGTTCGCCATCAGTTCTGTACACACATATAAAAATAGTTAATGTATATATGTAGTATCGTGAGTGAGAGGCCTGGGAGTTGGCGGGTGAACCGCGTGGAATGTCGCGAGAGCCGAGGCGTTTGTTTTTGATCGCGTAGTTTTGGAAAGAGGAGACCTACGTGATCTTGGCCACGAGCGGTTGCCAAGGGACGGGAGAAAAGGAATCAACAAACGGAGTTTGCGAGTGGCGTTGCCGAGAGAGTGTTGATTGCATTTTGTGAAAGTCGAGTCGTTATCTAATTATTTAGTTGTGCTGTTTTCTGTACGTTTGGTGTGAATAGTTCAGGTTGAACAACAATCGTCTTTTTCTGTCCGATTAACATCTGTATCATCCATTCCTTGTAAATATATTATATCACGATATTACATTTTTGGGGGCTCGTCCGGGATTGGACAAGACAGAAAACGAAACGGTTTAACAGAGCTATTCGAGCTAGTTGTGAATTTACCGGTACGCGGTGCGATAAAAGACGATATCGTTGACTGTTTAAGTTTGTGTAGTGTGAAAAATGGCAAACGTCGGGGACGAACGATTGTCGGGTGAAGAGGGTTCGACGCTGGAGGAGCTGAGGAGTAAGCTCGCGCGAATGAACCTCCCTATATCTGGTGCGAGGTCAGTGCTGATTGCAAGGCTGAATCGGGCGTGTAGGGCTGGACAATCGTATCCTAAGGGATCGACGGGCGGTGAAGAGCTAACCGGTCAACGAGATTTAGGAAATGTACAGAGAGCTGAGCGTGATTGTAACGAAGATGAAAATTTTGAGAAAATGAATACGAAGGAGTTGAAGGAGCGCCTCGCTAGTTTGGGTTTAAAAACGACGGGAAGAAAAGTAGAATTACGCGCACGGCTTCAAGCGGCCATGGATGGTAATGACATAACGTCGGAAGAAGAAAGCGACGACGAAAGTGAGTATGAAGATGACAAAAAAGACGCAGGAGGATACAAGAGAGGTACGCGAAGGGTGTATCAGGACCGTGATGAATATTGTCGAAGGGCATGTGTTGGTTCGACACTGAGTTTTAGAGACGTCGAAGATGCATTAGAGTCGTTTAGTGGCAACAAAGGTGAAAATGTCGAACGATGGTTCGAGTCGTTCGAGGAAGTCGCTGATACGTGCATGTGGTCGGATGGGCAGAAGGCAGTCTACGCGAGGAAGCTGCTGAAGGGATCAGCGAAAATATTTGCGAGCTTCGAGTGTCATGCCAGGACTTGGCATGAGTTGAAGAGGGGGCTAGTGAAAGAATTTTCGAGGAAGGTCAACAGTAGGCAAGTACATCAGAAACTTGAAGAAACAAAAAAGGAGAGTGATGAAGCATGTTTGGCTTACATGTACCGCATGCTCGAAATAGCCAACCATGTGGACATAGAGGAGGAAGCAAAGGTGGAATACATCGTGGATGGAATAATAGACGACGAGAACAATAAGGCTATATTGTACGGCGCTACATCAATCAAAGAGTTGAGGAAGAGGTTAGTGATGTACGAAGAGCAGAAGAGTCGCAGAATAAAGTCGATTGTGAAGCCGGCTAAAACCCAGAAGAACGGGAAGCCCAGTCAATCTGTAGATGCAATGAAGAAAAGAAGATGCTTCATTTGCGGTAGTGAGGATCATGTAAGTGTTAAGTGTCCGGAGAGGGGAGAAGGTGTTAGGTGTTCCGAGTGCAGCGGATTTGGACATATTGCAGCGAGGTGTACGGCACGACCGAAAGAGACTTGCGTAGTGTCAAGATCCGAAAAGGGGAAGTATGTGAAGGAAGTGGCGATAGATGATTGTAGGTTTGTGGCACTAGTGGATACGGGTAGTGATCTCACGTTCATTCGATCAGACGAGTATGCGAGGTTAGGGTCACCACCCCTAGGTAAATGCACGCTTAAGTTCGACGGTGTTGGTTCCGCTGGCAATGAGACCTGGGGTGAATTCACCAAGGTAATGACGGTTGATGGGTGTAAACTGCCAATCACTTTGCACGTTGTTTCAAACAAAATATTGACGAAGCACGGCCTGTTGTTAGGCACTGATTTTCTGGATCAGGTAGAGTTACGGGTTAAACGAGGCGAAGTGACTTTCTTGCGGCTTGACGAACAGACTAACAAAGACATGCCGGATGTGTTTAGAGTTAACGTGGTAGAACAGACCGACGAAACAGACCTAACACACGTACGGGAACCGCATTATCGTGAAGCGATTCGCGATATCGTTAGGGGGTATAGGCCGGAGAAAAAGCGGGACGTTGGGATAACGGCAAAAATCGTTTTAAAGAGTGACAAACCTGTGGTTCGAAGGCCGCGAAGATTGGCGCCTTCGGAGAAAGAAGAGGTGGACGAGTTGATGGAATTATGGACAAATGAAGGCACAATAAAACCGTCAAACTCAGAATATGCAAGTCCCATAGTTGTAGTTAGAAAGAAAGATGGTTCTATCAGAGTCTGTGTTGATTTTCGCGAGCTTAATGAACTTATTGAGTGTCCACATTTCCCATTGCCTTTAATTGATGATATTTTAGATGCATTGCAAGGTACTCAGTTTTTCACAACGTTGGATTTAAAGAATGGTTTTTTTCACGTGTGTTTAGACAAAGACAGCCGAAAATATACATCTTTCGTTACGCCATCGGGGCAATATGAATTTTTGAAGTTGCCGTTTGGTTTAAAGATTTCACCCATTGTGTTTCAGAAGTATATTTCGATGATCTTTAAGGAACTAGTAGGTAAAGGTATTGTTATCGTGTATATGGATGACATTATTATTCTTGCAAAGAATTTAGAGGAGGCGTGGGAACGTTTGCAAATGGTCATAGAGTTAGCTGAGCAGTATGGGCTAATTATAAACTGGGGAAAATGTCGTTTTCTGCAGCAGGAAATTGAATATTTGGGGTATATAGTCTCAAAAAATACCATAAGGCCGTCTACACATAAAACTAGGGCAGTAGCAAACTTTCCCAAGCCAACATCTGTTAAAAAGGTTCAGAGTTTTTTGGGACTTACGGGGTACTTTCGAAAATTTATTAGGGGATACGCGAAGATTGCTAAGCCTTTGACGGATTTGTTGAAAAAGGAGGTAAAATTTCAGTTCGGCGATCGAGAAGTAGAGGCCTTTGAAATCTTGAAAACAGCGCTTGTCAACGAACCAGTGTTAAAGTTGTATAGAATGGGCGCGGAGACTGAGTTGCATACAGACGCGTCCGCAGAGGGTTACGGAGCAATTTTAATGCAACTAGATCTGGACGATGGAAAATTCCATCCGGTCTACTTTGCCAGCGGAAAAACAACTCTCGCCGAGGCAAAGTACACCAGTTACGAACTGGAAGTACTAGCAATTGTAAAAGCGTTGAACAAGTTTAGAATATATCTGTTAGGTATGCCGTTTACTATCGTCACGGATTGCCAAGCGTTTGCTATGACAATGAAAAAGAAAGATTTGTGTGTGCGTGTAGCCAGATGGGCCTTGTTACTAGACGAGTTTAAGTATCAGGTGTGTCATAGGCCAGGTAAAAGCACGCAGCATGTGGATGCTCTGAGTAGAACCCCCCTGCCGAGCACTATGTATGTAACGGAAAGTGAAGACGGGCTGATTGCACGGTTGAGAAGTGCACAGAACAAGGACGTTGAAGTCCGTAGGATTTTAGACGCCGCAACGTGCAATCAGGTCGATGGGTATGTAATAAGGAACAATATTTTGTATAAAGAGTGTAAGGATGATGTGTTAATAGTAGTACCGAAGGCTATGCAGGTTCAGGTAGTCAGGCAGGCGCACGAGCGTGGGCATTTTGGGGTCACCAAAACAGAAGCTATAGTCAAGAAGGACTTTTGGTTTAAGGGGCTACGTGAAAAGGTCGAGCATGTGGTATCTAACTGTCTCGATTGTATCCTAGCCGAACGAAAATTGGGCAAGCAAGAGGGATATCTAAATCCGTTAGACAAAGGTGACACACCGTTAGACACTTACCATATTGACCATGCGGGCCCTATGACAGCTACAAAGAAAAGATACGCACACATCTTTGTAGTAGTGGATGCGTTCACGAAGTTTACGTGGCTTTATCCTACTAGATCTACTGATACCGCGGATGTTATCGATCGACTGAAGAAGCAAGCGGCTGTTTTTGGGAACCCACGACGAATTATCTCTGATCGGGGAACAGCGTTCACATCCAACGCGTTCCAAGAGTATTGCGAAGAGGAAAATATAAAGCATTTATTAGTCACGACGGGGGCGCCGAGGGGGAACGGGCAGGTAGAGAGGGTAAACAGGACACTCATACCTTTACTAAGTAAACTGACTGCCCCTAAACCCGATGATTGGTATAAACATGTCGACCAAGTACAGAAATACCTGAATTTTACATTAAACAGGAGCACGGGAAAAACTCCTTTCCAGCTACTTGTCGGGGTCGAGATGCAAACTAAAGAAGACCTACAGATCCGAAAATTGGTTGAAGAAGAATGGGTGGTGGAAAATTGCTGCTACTCAAGAGGAAAATCGGAGGCACTACAACAAAAGAAGAAAAGGTGCGAAACAGTACCTAAGTGGAGAGTTGGTGGCCATAAAGAGAACGCAGTTTGGCCCAGGATTAAAACTGGAAGGAAGATTTTTGGGTCCGTACCGGATAGTGCGAGCAATGCGGAATGATCGCTACATTGTGGAGAAGGTAGGAGAGCATGAGGGGCCAAAACGGTCATCAACTACTGCTGATTTTATGAAACCTTGGGTCATAAACGCCGAAAGTGACGCATCTGATGACAGCGAGATAGAAGGCAACATCTGAGGGCAGATGTTATTGCAGAATGGCAGAGTGTAGTATCGTGAGTGAGAGGCCAGGGAGTTGGCGGGTGAACCGCGTGGAATGTCGCGAGAGCCGAGGCGATTGTTTTTGATCGCGTAGTTTTGGAAAGAGGAGACCTACGTGATCTTGGCCACGAGCGGTTGCCAAGGGACGGGAGAAAAGGAATCAACAAACGGAGTTTGCGAGTGGCGTTGCCGAGAGAGTGTTGATTGCATTTTGTGAAAGTCGAGTCGTTATCTAATTATTTAGTTGTGCTGTTTTCTGTACGTTTGGTGTGAATAGATCAGGTTGAACAACAATCGTCTTTTTCTGTCCGATTAACATCTGTATCATCCATTCCTTGTAAATATATTATATCACGATATTACATATATATATTATTTATTTTTTTTTATATATATAATTTTCGTTTGGATCTGTTCCTTTGTACGAATACTGTATCCCTGTATATAATATAATATATATAATATGTTATAATTATGTTAGTTGTTATTTATTATATATAGTTTCCTTAACTCTCTCCCCCTTTTTCTTGTTTTTTTTTTTTTTTTTTTTTTATTAGTACCTAACATTGCTATTATGATGCTGTATTGCATTGCATTAGCTGTTATTTGTATGTGCGCGCGACGAATTTTTCAACATGGTCGCTCGCGTGTCTCTTTGGTATGGCGCTGGTTTAATGTCAACAGTAACGTGTTGCTGAAATAACTAATTAATTGTTAATCACTATAATTTTATTTAGTAGTGTTTTGTAATATTGTTTTGTGTTTCATGATATTGTGTGTGTCAATACCGTGTGCTACTTTAATGCGATAGCATGGATTGTATTGTTACCGAATTTCAATAGTCATTGTTTCGATTATACGTGACTTGCATTTATGTAAGTCTCGTTTAATTTAGTTAATGTTTTGTGTATTGTGTTACCAGTTATTTCGTGTAGCATAACTTTATTCCTTTGCACCGAGTTCAGTCATGTCTTGTCGTTAATATTTAGTTAGTCTATCTTGATTAATATATATATTTAACAAATATTTAAGAAACAATGGCGAGTGTAGTGGAATCGTTGGACGAAGAAATGGTTTTGATATTGTCGGAAAAGCGTAAAGCATGGGATGCGAACTTTCGCGATATGAGTGCAAAACTCGCCGAATTACAAAGCGGCTTATTCGAACTTAAAACAAAACAAGAACCTAAAACACCCGTATCGCCGCCGACAACGCAACAAGAGACGGTCCAGCCGAGTGGACATACCCAGCCAATTAAGCTAAAAGATGCGATCGAATCGGTGCCAGTGTTTGACGGATATCGACCATCGGTATTCCACTTTTTAAGAGCTTGTGAACGCGCGCGAAATATGATTCCCAGATATCAAGAACCTCAATTGGTAAAATTGTTAGTAAATAAGCTCCGTGGACACGCGCTCCTCGCCATCGAAGACACAGAATTAATGAGTCTAAACGATTTCGGAAACAAATTAAAGGATCTATTCGGCCCAAAGAAATTTCTTAACGAATATAAAGGGGAATTAGGAACGATATTTCAACGACCCGGGGAAGACATATTACATTATATGGATCGCGTTAGAAATCTTAGATTGGCAATAATGGACGGAGAAAGAGGCGACTACGGCATCATATCCCCCGATATCCAAGATACTATAGATTGGGAAACGAAAGAAGCTTTCGTTAAAGGACTTCCGAACGAGGTATATGTGCGAGTAAAAATAGCAGGGTACCATACTTTAGAAGATGCGTATCGTCAAGCCGTCAAAGCAACACACGAATTGAAACAAATAACCGATAGAACGCGACCCCAACGACCGACACCCTCGAACTATTACAGACGCGACAACGCACATCCTTCGAACACTAACAACAATATCAGGAACAACCGCCAAGATCGAAGATCGCTACCTCCATCGCAGAATTTTTTGAATTCTACAAGACAAAATATCACGTGTAACTATTGCAAAAAACCCGGGCATCTAGTGAAAGACTGTTACAAATTTAAAGCCCGAGTAGATGCCGGATTAATCGTACCCTATGCTTCGAGACCATCGGGAAACCAAACACGTCCTTCGGGAGAATGGGGCGAGCCACGAAGGAACGATACGCCGAATCGCCCAAGAGTACAGGCGGCAACCAGGCGACCGGCGCCGACGGCAACAAACACAACAAGGACAGCCATCCCCGCGAGATCGACTCCACCACCCATAACGAGAGACAGAGCGAACGCAATGCCGACCATAAGATCGAACGAACAACCACTAAATATTGTGGGGGAGTCATCCCACAACCAAACGAGGTCACAGACAGAGAATCCAGAATCTCAAGGCAAAAGGAAAAGAGTGAAGCACAAGCAACCGGCGAAGGAAAATCATCAGGAGTTGAATTCAGATTCGGAAGGCGACCTCTCCGAATTATTTCAATAAAATTTAACGATTCCCCAACGACCCCAACTGCACGAATAGTTTCCCCAGATCTAAAGACTAAGACGAGTTTATTATTAGACTCTGGATCGGAAATCAACATTATCAAGAAACCTGCTATACTCGATTCAGCCATCATCGACGAAAAGGAATCAATCGAAGTGCGAGGAATTACGGCAACGAGCCTGGTCTTCTTAGGGCAGACGGTAATACAGATTGCGGGCCATCCGGTTGTTTTTCATGTAGTCGATGATTCATTGCTAATCGATCAAGACGGAATCCTAGGATCCGAATTTTTTGCAGGTTGTAAGGCTCGTTTAGATTATGAGGGAAAACATATCAGATGGGGAAATATTTATATTCCCTTCGATACTAAAGAAAAAATAATTATACCGAAGCGAAGTTCAATAACGTGTTCGATTAATATCGCTAATCCAGAGATAAAAGAGGGATTTATTCCAAGAATCGAGCCGAACAAGGGAATCTATCTTGGTAATGCAGTTGTGAGGAATCATAAAGGAAAAGGTTACATAAGAGTAATAAATACTACTTCGAGAGATTACGTATTTACAACACCAACGATGGTAATTAAAGAATTTGAAAATCCCCCCCCCCCCCCCGCCCCCGCTTCCTAGGACAGCGTGCAATACAGTTCTAAGATCGGAGGAAAGTAGATACGATAAAATAAATGAGTTACTACGACTCGAACATTTGAACGAAGAAGAAAAGGAAAATGCTAAAAAATTGATTCGTAATAATCAAGATAGGTTTCATATTCCAGGAGATACATTGGAAGCAACCGAAGTTCTGGAACATAGGATAATTACAACGGATAATATACCCATCAATACTAAACAGTATCGATATCCACCAATACATCGAGAAGAAATAAATCGACAGGTCCAAGAACTACTAGATACGGACGTAGTGGAACCATCAATATCTCCATATAACTCCCCGTTATGGATTGTGCCCAAAAACCCGATTCGCAAGGAAATAAGCGCTGGAGATTAGTCATCGATTATAGAAAATTGAACGATAAAACGATTGGCGATGCCTTCCCACTACCCAACATTACAGAAATATTGGATCAATTAGGAAGTGCAAAATATTTTTCCACGTTTGACTTGGCATCGAGCTTTCACCAGATCCGTATGTCACAGGAAGATGCCCACAAAACTGCATTTTCGACACCATACGGGCATTTTCAATTCAAAAGAATGCCCTTTGGATTAAAAGATGCCCCAGCAACATTTCAACGTTTGATGAATTCAATATTATCTGGTCTGCAAGGAATAGAACTATTCGTCTATCTGGATGACATAGTGCTTTATTCCACGTCTCTCCAAGAACACGAAATTAAATTTAATAAATTAATGGAAAGACTGAGGAAAGCTAAATTACGATTACAACCTGATAAGTGCGAATTTTTACGACACGAGGTGAATTATTTAGGACATATAATTAGTGAGGATGGCGTGAAACCCGACCCAAAGAAAGTCGAAGCCGTATCAAAATTTCCACGACCAAAGAGGGCGAAAAATATCAAACAATTTCTGGGACTAGCAGGATATTACAGAAGATTTATACCCCGATTTCCCCAATGTCGCGAAACCATTGACACAACTATTAAAGAAAGACACTTCCTTTAAATGGACAGAAAATCAAGAAAACGCATTCAATAATTTAAAGACAGCGTTAGTGACGAAACCCATCCTGCAATATCCAGACTTTTCGAAACCCTTTAACCTTACTACAGACGCATCAGGATATGCAATAAGCGGTGTACTGAGTCAAGGGCCAATCGGAAAGGATTTGCCGATTGCGTATGCCTCAAGGCTATTAAATCCCGCCGAACAAAACTACTCTACCATAGAAAAGGAGTGTCTGGCAATTGTTTACAGCGCAATGCACTTCCGACCGTATCTTTACGGAAGAAAGTTTACCATCGTAACCGATCATAAACCTTTAGTGTGGATGCATTCTATCAAAGATCCTACTTCAAGAATTTGGAAATGGAAATTAAAGTTATCGGACTTCGAATTTGATATTGTATACAAAGAAGGCAGGGCGAACGCAAACGCAGACGCATTATCTAGGAACCCTCCGGAAGTTTGTTTACCAATCAGAAAGAGAGAGGAAGTCTCACCGATTCGCTATCCTATCTCAAAAAGATTCGAAATAGATACGTCAACCGAAGACTCTCCCATATTCGAAGCTAAACCACACGTCTTGCCTCAATCCAGTGATTCTAAAAATCAAGGAAAGGGTTTTACCCGAAAACATTTTACAATAGAAGAAACCCCCATAAAATATTTAGACCAAGCATTAGCAGAAATCGATGTAAGTACAGATAGAGAAATAACCAATCGAGAAAAAGAAGGCACGGATACAACAAGCGAAAAAGAGACCTCCACTGTAATTCCAGAACTAATTCAACAACGAGAAAAGGACACGAGACCTACGATAATTGCGGAACTAAGAATTTCAGAAACCCGAGACTCAATTGCGAGAGTAAATGACCATAAAGTAGTATTTATAGATATACATGGCAATCCGATAGATAAAGGAGCCTTACAAATGAAGGAAACGGGAAAATTACCTCGTTATGAAGATTTAATGTTAGAAAAAGCAAGATTGAATTACGATTCTGGAAAATACATTGTATTCCTACCGATAAAGGAAAATAGAAATATTCCAATAACACCAGAAAATTTATTAAACTCGCTAAGATCTCTATTAGACGCAGTAAATGAAAAACAGTTAACTTCGTTCAGCATTAGCAAAGGAAACTTGGAGGAAATACCCTGGCGATATACAATCAGAAAATTAAAGGAAATATTTACGGAAAAAACCTTAACCATCACCATTTGCACTGGGGAAGTAATTACCCCATCTGTGGAAGCGCGGAACAACATAATACGAGAAAAACATGAATCAAGCGTAGCAGGACACAAAGGAATAACAAAAACTTATCAAAGAATACGACAACATTACTATTGGGAAAATATGAAAAAGGAAATTCAAGATTACGTAAGAACATGTAAGGAATGTCAATTGAAGAAACTCACAAGAATAAAAGCAAAGCAACCAATGGTACTTACAGACACACCAGGTAAAGCGTTCGATAAGGTTAGTATGGATATTATAGGTCCATTACCAAAAACCCAAAAGGGAAACGAATATATATTAACTATCCAAGACTTATTAACAAAATACTCAATTGGGATTCCACTAGGAGGAATCTCTTCAGCGGAGATAGCGGACGTTCATGTAAAGCGATTTATTTGTCGTTTCGGGTCACCGAGAGCTATTCTCACTGATCAAGGAACGAACTTTACATCCTCACTAATGAAGAAAGTAGCAAAGAGATTCCGCATCAAACAATATACCACGACGGCATATCATCCACAAAGTAACGGTTCAATCGAAAGATCTCACCACGTGCTGATAGAATATCTCAAATTATACATTGAAAATTCCAAAAATTGGGACGAATGGGTAGAATTAGCTATGTTTTCCTATAATACCTCTGTACACGAAGGAACGAAATTCTCCCCGCACGAATTAGTTTTTGGACATCTAGCCAGAGAACCTACTGGTGAAGTAATAATCGAAGAGAACATGGAACCAACTTACGCAGAATATGTCGAAGATCTGTTCGATAAAATTAACACCGTACAACGAATGGCAAGAGAAAATTTGATAAAATCCAAACTAAGATCAAAAGAATATTACGACCGACGAATCAACCCCCAAGATTTTAAAGTAGGAGATTCGATATATTTACTAAAAGAACCCAGTAAAGGAAAATTCTCCGATCAATATACTGGACCATACAAAGTGCTAGAAATCTTGCAGAACCAAAACGTCAAGATCGAAGTAAAAGGGATTCCGCGAACGGTGCATTTAAACAAGTTAAAACTAGCGCATAATCGAAATAAGCAATGAATAAAGCGATTTCAGTGGGCAACGTAGTGCGGTAGTATATGTTATAGTGCTGTTCGTCGAATACTACAGATATCGAACACCTAAAAGGAAAAAGGAAAATTATTATACGTGTTTCAATTATTGCTTAAATATAAAACGTGTTAACTCAATGAACAATTAACTAGTGAAAGTGAAAGTTACCTTGTAAACAAGTGATCAACATACAAGAAAGTGTACGTGCAAGTATAGGTTATGGATCGTTGTTCGTGGAACACAATGTATGACAGCTACCTAAAATAAGTGAATAAATTAGTTTCAATTCTCTCGGTGCAAAATACAAGGTTACTAAATGTTATAATTATATTATGGATAAATCAAAAGGAGGTGTAACACTGTTCGTCGAATAATACAGATAGCGAAAACCTAAAAAGAAAAAGGGAAAATTATTATGTGTACTCCAATTATTGTTTGAATATACAACATGTCGATTCAATAAATAATTAAAAGAGGGGAAGTGAAAGTTACCTTGTAAACAAGTAATCATCATACAAGAAGGTCTACATGCAAAATAGGTTATGGCTCCCTGCTTGCGGAACACCATGTACCAGCTGAAAATAAACGAACGAATTAACTTCAATTGCCTTAATGCAAAGAGCAGCATCGCTAAATGTTATAACGGTGCTGTGGAGGCGTGGCACTGTTCGTCGAATGACACAGATACCGGAAACTTGGAAAAAGAAAAGAAGTTTATTACGAGTGTTCCAATTACTGTTTGAATGTAAAACGTGTTAGTTCAACGAATAACGAAAACAGTGAAAGTGCAACTTACCTCGTGAACAATCAATCACCATACAAGGAAGTGTACATGCATGGATTTCGCAGATTAACAAGAAGAAATAAAATAGCTGATAAATATAGAAAGTGGTTAGAAAATAATTAAGATAGATTAATTGAGAGTTAGTAATAAATATAACCGGAGTAAAAGGATATTTTATTATGTATTAATCTACGTAGTATTGTTATATTATTATATCTAACATGTAGAAATGGATTTTGTACGCATATATGTATATAATTCCAATCCAAGTAGTATTCATAATATTTATTTTCACTGATAACAAGTACGTAAAACCTAAAATAAAACAAAGGTATTAACAATAAAAAAAAACAAAAAAAAAAAAGAAAAAGGGGAAGAAGAAAAAAAAAGAAGAAGAAAAAGAAAAGAAAAAAATATAATATATATAAATATAAAATTTTCTTTTTCTATAAAAGGTTATTCCTATTTCTGATAAACTCGAGAAATGAAAACATTGTACCATGATACACTGACGCAAAGATACACCACACAGAAGAAACTAATAGAGAACGCTTTAAGCTTGGCAAACTTACCGCCCGACGAATTTGCATACACCATAACCAAAACCCAGGACACATGGCTTTGATTGTTATTTAATAAGGTTTTGGGTTTATAAAATAACGATTCACTTAGATTCGTTTTCTCCAATATATTTCAGTCTTATAACACGTCTTACCACACAGGAATCTCCAAGTCAATAGAACAACGTGGTCGACTTCTAAGACAAAAGAGCGTCGTTAGAAGTCGTACCAACTTAGCTTGTAGTAAGCAGCGATCGTACCAACTTAACATTTCTCAACACTCCCCTTTGATCGCTAGTTTCTACAAGCCCCATAGCTTTGGTAAATTGCTGAGTCTTAATCCTATTTAGGCCTTTGGTGAGAATGTCAGCCATATTCTCAGGACTAGGTACATAAGTATAATCTAGTATCCCCCTCGATACGCAGTTCTTAACGTAAAAGTAACGCACTTGGACGTGCTTAGAACTCTCAGCAACTATTTCGTCCTTTGACCATGAAATAGCTCCGATATTATCGCAGAATATCTTGCAGGGGCGAGGGCAATATGACAGTTGACCCAATTCCTTTAACAGTAAAGAAATCCACACTGTTTCCCTTGCTGCTTCCTGCATTGCCACAAATTCCGCTTCGCACGTCGATTGAGCTATAATCGGTTGTTTTTTGGATAGCCAGGATATCGCACCACCAGCGAGTATGAACACATACCCGCTCCTGGATTTCCTGTCTACCGTACAACCCGCAAAATCCGAGTCGCAAAACACCTTCAGATGTTGCCCGGTCCTTTGGTATACTAACTTCAAGTCTTTGGTCTTTAGTAAATATCTGAATACCCGCTTCACTGCTTTCCAATCGGATACAGTCGGATTCGCGAATCTTTGGCTTAGTTTCCCTATTGCACACGCAACATCAGGACGACTTACAGTAGCTACATACAATATGTGCCCCACAGCTTGTTCATATAATTTACTGTCGAAAGGCTCATCACGTTCAATATCAAAACCAGCCTCACATTCTCTAGCTAGCGGTGTCGACACTCCCACCACCCCAACCTCACGAGTAATGTCAAACAGATCCAGCATTTGACCTATCTGTACAGATTGATCGAATACTACAGTGGTGCTGTTTGGCTTACTCAGGTGGATGGACAGAAATTGAGTGTATACACCTAGCATTCTAACATCTAATTTGTCCTTAATCCTAGTTTTGAATATCTCAATCCACTCATTCGTCCCAAACACAAGGATGTCGTCCACATACACAGCTACAATAAATTTTTTAGACGCATCCACATACACACATGGACCACTCACTCATGGGTTCAGACTCATACCTCTTAAAATGCTATTAATGTGTCTAAACCACATTCTTCCAGCTTGCTTCAGTCCATACAGGCTCTTTTTGAGCTTACACACAAATTTAGTTCTGTCTTTACCTGGAAATCTAAAGAGTTCTGGTTGCTCCATGTGTATATCCTCATCCAGAGGGTTGTTGAGATACGCACATTCCACATCGATGTGCTCGTAAACCCACTCATTTTCCGCACATAGAGCAAGCAGAATTCTTAGAGTTCTGCGTTTTGCTATTGGATTAAAGGTTTCTGAATAATCTACTCCAGGCCTCTGCCAGAATCCCCGAGCTACTAGCCTAGCCTTATACCTATCAGGGTCTCTCTTTATCACAAGCACCCACTTACAGTCTATAACGTTTTTATTTAAGGGTCTTTGCACAATGTCCCACACATCTTTACTTTTTAGATTGTCTAGTTCCTTCCTTATTGCATCAGTCCATTTTTGAGCGTCTGGCCCCCTCAGGGCTTCATACACATTCACAGGTACACACACGTTTTGAGTTTTACAAACAGTCGCAGTGTGAGCACAACAATCACATATTCTTGGTTTGTGTAGTTTTGCCGACCTCCTCGGCACAAACGGTACACTCACAGTATTCACTGGATTGTCCTCACACGTTAAACTGTCCATAAAGTAGTCGGTTTCCCCTTCGTCGTTTTCTCCGTCACTCTGTGTCTCGACGTCAGTTTGACCGGCTTCTCCCCTATGTTCAAAGGTTTCTACATCCCATATCCATTCCGAGGACTTATCCTTTATATGGTTAGTTTCCGCCTTAGCGCTCTTGTAGGGAAACGTGTTCTCCTCGAACCTGACATGACAGGATATTATCACCTTTTGGATCTTCGGTAGGTAAATTCTATAACCTTTGACCTGTCTGTCATATCCCACAAATATCCCCTCATCCGCTCTGCTCTCGAATTTTCCTCCGCTTGGACTCTTTAGATGCCAGACTCTGCATCCAAACACTCTCAGTCTGTTTATCTCCCCTTGGAGGTCACATCCCTTACCCTTCCATAATTCCAGTGGGATCTTGTCTCCGATGGCAGCGGATGGGCATAGGTTTCTTATGTGGCATGCCGTGTTCACAGCCTCCCCCCACAGATAGTCAGGGAGTCCAGATTGGATGAGTAAACATCTGGACATCTCGACCAGGGTTCTGTTCGCTCGTTCAGAGACCCCATTTTGTTCAGGGTTTCTAGGAACAGTTTTCCTGTGTAAGATGCCTTTCTCCTTCAGGTAGTTCTCGAAGTTTTCTCCTGTGTACTCACCCCCGTTATCTGTTTGAAGGGCACTTATCTTGGATTGGTGTAAAGCCTCCACCTCCGCCTGGTACTCCTTGAAGCACTTGAGTACTTCATTCTTCCTACTGATGATTCTGACGTTGACACATGTGGTGGGCTGTCTTCGGAAATGGTACTTTTGTCATTTTCCCTTTCACGCAGACCCCGCATGGTTCCTCATGTATCCTAGAGCCCTCCTTCACGTTCCTCACAGGGATCTTTCTCATCGCGTCCCCATGTAGATGACCTAACCTCTCATGCCATGACACGATACCTTTGTACGCCTTAGCTTCAATAACCTCGGCGTGGTCGTCATCATTTCCAGGTTCTTCTTGATCGTTCTCCATGGAAACGTTTGCTACATGCCTCTCAGGTGGTATTGTCTCTAGGTAGTACACGTTGTCTCCTACCTTTGAGTTAAATACCACATCCCCATGCCAATTGAGTGATCGAGATTAGATTTACATCTAATTCAGGCACCCACAGGGCGTTCGACAAGGATAGACTCCACCCGCCACAGGCTTTGGTCATCTTCACGACGATCGTGCCTTTTCCCTTGACTTCCAGGTACCCCTTACCAATCCGGATCTGTCCAGTCGCAGGCACGAAGTCCACGAACCGATACCTATCCGGGGTCATATGGTTTGAGGCTCCCGAGTCAAGATAGCTGATCCTGTCCCTTTCCACGTGGTTGATAGATGATAAAGCCAGTGTGGAGATAAGTCCCTTGGATCTCGGTTTATCTTCCGATCCTTTCTCCACTTTGTTTTCTGGGTCTTTCTCTTCCTTGTCTTCTTTTCCCTCATGGCAGTTGTACGATATGTGGCCTCGTTTTCCACATTTATAGCATTTTTTATCCTAAGGGTTTTTGTGCTTTTTCTTAGCGCCATCTTGATTTTGTTGGGGCTTGGTCTTCGATTGTTTGCAAGCCGCCATTGCACTGTTCTTCTCGGAGGGACCCATGGCCGCTTCCATTCTCCTTTCCTCAAGTAGGAGATCGGATTTCACGACCCTCGAGGTTAGATTCTTATCGAGTCTCACCGTCCTAAGATATGTCGCGTAGTTTGGGTCCGCCACGAGGCCGGCTAAGATGAAACACGCCATCATGTGGTCTTCGATTCTTAAACCTGCGTTTAATCCTAACTGGATTAATACCGCAATTACAATGCGCGTTCAAAGATAAAATTTTCTTTTTACTTAGTCGCGGCTCTCTTTTCTTGACCGAAAAACTAAAGACACCGAAGCGCAAAATACTATACAAAATTTCTAAAGATGAGCGCAATAACGAACGTAATAACAATGAACACAAAGAGTGAACAAAATAATTATGAACTGTAATAACGAAGATCGCAATAATAATGAACAAAGAATAATGAACGGTAATAACAATGATCACTATAATAATGAGCGAAGAATAATGAACGAAGAATAATGAACGTAATAAGAATGTTCACCGGAATAATAATGAGCAATGAACGTAATAAGAATGTTCACCAGAATAATAATGAGCAATGGACGTAATAAGAATGTTCACCGGAATAATAATGAGCCCTGCTCTACGTTGCTTTGCTTATTTATGCCATCCCCCACGGGGTGGTGGTCCGCTGGGGGTACGCTTATGATTGTGTTTGCGATTTTGATGTTTTTCCCTTTCTTGTTGTTTCCCTAGGTTTCGGTGATCGACGTTCGAACAATGTTTGCGGAGGCATTTCCATCAGAGGTTCCTTATTATTATTATTTTTTTCCTTTTATATGTCTTTTGCTTTTATGTATGATATATATATATATTTTTTTTTAAATGTGATATCTATTTTATGTTTGTTAAATATATGTATTTTTAATTTTATATTTCCCCCTTTTTAATTAATTATATATATATATATATATATATATACATGTCGGGTTTACATTAGAATTAGGGTTAGGGGCGTGAATCATCTTACTCGAAGAATAGGGTCTGCGTGTGGCGAGCCACGGGACAGAAACCGTTGGAATGTTTACTGTCGCGTGTCGCCACGAATATTTCTTTTAAGGAGAGCTATAGAATTACTCCATACCTTTGTTAAACAAAGCGTTCATCCCGTAACCGCGGCTACGTTCGGCGACTGGCTGTCGCCTCGAGCCCAAGCTCATTATCACAACTCTCGAACAATTACAATCGGATTGAATAACTACAATTGTTCAATTACAGACTCCGGTGTTCTTTCATCTCCGACATATATATATTTTTTACATTTGTAGTTGCGCACTGATTTTATTAAAGAAAAGTGTTAAGAATGTGTTTTCATGATTTATTTCTCGCGACTGACTTCCATTAATCCCTAATATTCCTGTCGCAATACGCGTGTAAATCTAACATGGCTGCTCATAAATGTCATCAGTAAAGTTATAGTGACGGGTCTTTAGTTTTGCTTGATATCGAAGTAATTTTCCGTGTGCCGCTCGTTTTTCCTTATTCTACCGCAATTACAACATTTATTTATTAATATTGTTTTAAAGTGACAAAAGTATTGTTCGTGTGAATATACGTATATATATATATATATATATATATATATATATATATATATATATATATGTCGGGTTAACATTAGGATTTAAGGCGCGTAACGATTCTTCGTTTGAATTAGCCATTGTTTTACAAAACAGAGAATATATTTACACGAATAAACAAGGTTTTACAAATATTATGAATAATGAATTCTTATAAATGATATGATTGATTAACAAATGATAAATTAGATTATTAATTAGATTAAAGAATAATAAGTTTTATCGAACAATAAAATAAACGAATAATATATCTTACGATTTACTAATTTAACGAATAATGAAAATTAACGATTGATAAATTTACAAATATTGAATTTAATTTACGCTATAAACAATGATCCGGGGTTCAAACGAATCCACGGTCAACGGGAAAACTTTAAACAATTTTTATAACACAAAAAATACGTTTGCTGAATCACTCGGAAAATTACTCGATGTATCACTTTCCAAGGCGATCACACGAATGCTCTCTGATTAAAATCTTTTTCGTAATCCGACTGCATTTGTTTTTTATATTCTCGCTGGAAACATCGAGAAGGTTCCAATCGTTGTTGCTAGGCAATATCTGTCAGAAGTTTGTTATATACTCCTTGGAAACATCGAGAAAGATCCAAACGCCGTTGCTAGGCAGTTTCTGTCTGGAGATTGATTCCTCATACAACGTGTGTCCCATTATATCGACATCTCTAAAGTACAATTCTATGTGATTTCTAGGGAGAACAATACAACCGATCCACACCTTCGTCAGGCAAAACGTTTATCCCGTGACCGTGGCTACGTTCAGCGACCAGTTGTCACCTCGAACCCACTTTCGCTTTTCACAAATGTCAAACAATTACAGATGACAATTACTTAATTACAGTTATGATAAAATCTGGGCTAAAGCATTAAAAGGCTTCCTCAAAATTGCATAGGGAAGGCTCCGGTTTTCATTTCATCTCCGACATATATATATATATATATATTTATGTTGTGTGTCATTTTAATATGGCTAATGTTTTGTAATTCTTCGATTGCGTTATTTATTGTTTTGAGTAGTTTATTTTATAGAGTATTCGATAATATAAAACATACGCGCACACATACATATATATATATATATATATATATATATATATACACGTATTCATATGCATATTTCTCCTGGCAGTGTAGTATTCATACGAAATGAAATGTCAATTATTTATTTATCCTTTACCGGAATGTAGGCTAGTTTTAAGTATGTATCTTAGATTATCGATTTGAATCAATAATGTAGAATGCGCATACATTAATAGTAGTTTAGTTTAGAATATAATTTATATATTTATATATAGACATGCATGTTCCGTAATATAGTTCTTATTTTATAATTCTTTACCGGAATGTAGGCTAGTTTTAAGTATGTATCTAAGATTATCAGTTTGATAGAATTCGCACACATATATATATTTCTGACAATGTAACCTTCATTTCTTTAATAATACAATATTGTATGTTTTATGTATTCGTTAAACTATTAGTTTTTGACTTCATGTATACTTATATTTCATAAATTGATAATATTGTATTTATTGCATAGTATTGGAAGCACTGTCTCTAATATTTACTAGGTTATTACATGTTCGGCATATATGTTTATACTTATATGTAACTCTCCAAATTGATTGATTGAAATATATTTATATATATATATATTCCTGGCGTTTCAATTATTTTCCCCTTTTGTAGTTATTCTTATTTCCTGGTTTATTTAGAATTGTGTGTATATGTATTTTGTTTATTGGTTGGATCCGTCAATCGCCCTCGTTTTGTTAATCCTTCCTTTTGTTTCGTAGTGCCGTGTGTTCGTTTGTGCATTCAAATCCTTATTCGCGTGTTTTGTATAGAATGGTTTTCTTGTTCTTGTTACGGCGCGTGCGGAGCGCGGGACGTGACACCCCCGCCCTTGGAGTTCAAATTTCCAAAGGAAATTTGACTGATGGTATCTCTGAGTTCGCTCAAGGCGGACGTAGATGTCGTTGGTAGTTGAGTGACTACCGGTGTTATCGATATCCCTTGAGGTTGTGCAGTTTGATCATCGATATTTCGTCTTCTTTTGAGGTATAGTAGCGGGTGGGTGACTGAGCCGCATATTGCTCCTAATAGGGCGATTCCGCATTCGTAAGTTTCACGTAACTGGTATCCGTGTGCGGCTATATATATTATTGTCTTGATTAGTTTAAATATTGCGAGTATTCCAAATATTGCTGCACTGACAGTTCCAAAATCCATAAAACCAGTCCATAAGCTTGATACGGTATTTTTCGCTATTGTCGTTAATGTGTTTTGTCCATCATTCCCAGGATGTTTACTGTTCCAGGGACGATTGTTTTTCCTGTTGCTCCTCTGGCCAATGCGTTCAAGACTGCAGATTTTCTGCCGCGAACATGACGTGGTCCCGTAGTGCATCGAGGTCTTTTGGGTATACATTCCGCTCGTGGCCAACGACGATGGTGCTGAATATCGCCACGTTTGGCGCACGTCCGGGCGGAGTTCCTGTGGTGCGATTCCTTTGCCAAACGGGTAGTTCCGAGTAGCATTTTGTTGTATGTCGTACCTTTACTTGTACCGGAATGCATTTGACTATATGGACCGCTTCTCCTGCGATCAAAGCCATGTGTCCTGGGTTTTGATTATGGTGTATGCAAATTCGTCGGGCGGTAAGTTTGCCAAGCTTAAAGCGTTCTCTATTAGTTTCTTCTGTGTGGTGTATCTTTGTGTCAGTGTATCATGGTATAATGTTTTCATTTCTCGAGTTTATCAGAAATAGGAATAACCTTTTATAGAAAAAGAAAATTTTATATTTATATATATTTGTTAAGGAAATTCGAGGATATGGGAATACAAATTATTGCCTACATTTCCCACACAACAGTTATACATCTATATTACTCTCTGAAGAACGTCTTGCACGCACGCTGGTCGCCAACCGACTATCCTAGATTCTTCTAACATCTGGCAACAGTCTTTTGTCTCCACTAAGACCTTGACGCCCTCTGGCCCTTACACACACACTCTCATGTACAGTGTAAATGTATCACTTCCCTAACAACGTTATATTTTTTTTCTTTCCTTTTTTCTTCTTCCCCTTTTCCTTTTTTTTTTGTTTCTTTTTATTGTTAAAACCTTTGTTTTATTTTAGGTTTTACGTACTTGTTATCAGTGAAAATAAATATTATGAATACTACTTGGATTGTAATTATATACATATATGCGTACGTATTGGTAAGTAGTATAAATGAGATTTGTTTTATTGTTATAAATATATAAGTATATATCATCAATAGGAACAAATATCACAAATGTACCTTGTTTTCGGGTATATATATATATATATATATATATATATATATGTGCGTGCAATGGTAAATATGACGGCTTATTTTTATGAGTCACTTGCATTATCAATGGAAGTGAATGTTATAAATACCGCCTACTTTACAACATGCGTGTATATATATATAGTGGTGAACATAAGTGAAAATTATATGCATAGTTATAAATGTTGTTTGTTTACAGGTGGATAGCATCAGTGTTTGGTTTCGTGAGTGGCGTACAAATACTTTACAGTTCCACTGTGTGGATTGCTATTCATGTTCTTCCATCCGTCGTTCAGAAAATGGTTGATGAGTTCGCCATCAGTTCTGTACACACATATAAAAATAGTTAATGTATATATGTAGTATCGTGAGTGAGAGGCCTGGGAGTTGGCGGGTGAACCGCGTGGAATGTCGCGAGAGCCGAGGCGTTTGTTTTTGATCGCGTAGTTTTGGAAAGAGGAGACCTACGTGATCTTGGCCACGAGCGGTTGCCAAGGGACGGGAGAAAAGGAATCAACAAACGGAGTTTGCGAGTGGCGTTGTCGAGAGAGTGTTGATTGCATTTTGTGAAAGTCGAGTCGTTATCTAATTATTTAGTTGTGCTGTTTTCTGTACGTTTGGTGTGAATAGTTCAGGTTGAACAACAATCGTCTTTTTCTGTCCGATTAACATCTGTATCATCCATTCCTTGTAAATATATTATATCACGATATTACATTTTTGGGGGCTCGTCCGGGATTGGACAAGACAGAAAACGAAACGGTTTAACAGAGCTATTCGAGCTAGTTGTGAATTTACCGGTACGCGGTGCGATAAAAGACGATATCGTTGACTGTTTAAGTTTGTGTAGTGTGAAAAATGGCAAACGTCGGGGACGAACGATTGTCGGGTGAAGAGGGTTCGACGCTGGAGGAGCTGAGGAGTAAGCTCGCGCGAATGAACCTCCCTATATCTGGTGCGAGGTCAGTGCTGATTGCAAGGCTGAATCGGGCGTGTAGGGCTGGACAATCGTATCCTAAGGGATCGACGGGCGGTGAAGAGCTAACCGGTCAACGAGATTTAGGAAATGTACAGAGAGCTGAGCGTGATTGTAACGAAGATGAAAATTTTGAGAAAATGAATACGAAGGAGTTGAAGGAGCGCCTCGCTAGTTTGGGTTTAAAAACGACGGGAAGAAAAGTAGAATTACGCGCACGGCTTCAAGCGGCCATGGATGGTAATGACATAACGTCGGAAGAAGAAAGCGACGACGAAAGTGAGTATGAAGATGACAAAAAAGACGCAGGAGGATACAAGAGAGGTACGCGAAGGGTGTATCAGGACCGTGATGAATATTGTCGAAGGGCATGTGTTGGTTCGACACTGAGTTTTAGAGACGTCGAAGATGCATTAGAGTCGTTTAGTGGCAACAAAGGTGAAAATGTCGAACGATGGTTCGAGTCGTTCGAGGAAGTCGCTGATACGTGCATGTGGTCGGATGGGCAGAAGGCAGTCTACGCGAGGAAGCTGCTGAAGGGATCAGCGAAAATATTTGCGAGCTTCGAGTGTCATGCCAGGACTTGGCATGAGTTGAAGAGGGGGCTAGTGAAAGAATTTTCGAGGAAAGTCAACAGTAGGCAAGTACATCAGAAACTTGAAGAAACAAAAAAGGAGAGTGATGAAGCATGTTTGGCTTACATGTACCGCATGCTCGAAATAGCCAACCATGTGGACATAGAGGAGGAAGCAAAGGTGGAATACATCGTGGATGGAATAATAGACGACGAGAACAATAAGGCTATATTGTACGGCGCTACATCAATCAAAGAGTTGAGGAAGAGGTTAGTGATGTACGAAGAGCAGAAGAGTCGCAGAATAAAGTCGATTGTGAAGCCGGCTAAAACCCAGAAGAACGGGAAGCCCAGTCAATCTGTAGATGCAATGAAGAAAAGAAGATGCTTCATTTGCGGTAGTGAGGATCATGTAAGTGTTATGTGTCCGGAGAGGGGAGAAGGTGTTAGGTGTTCCGAGTGCAGCGGATTTGGACATATTGCAGCGAGGTGTACGGCACGACCGAAAGAGACTTGCGTAGTGTCAAGATCCGAAAAGGGGAAGTATGTGAAGGAAGTGGCGATAGATGATTGTAGGTTTGTGGCACTAGTGGATACGGGTAGTGATCTCACGTTCATTCGATCAGACGAGTATGCGAGGTTAGGGTCACCACCCCTAGGTAAATGCACGCTTAAGTTCGACGGTGTTGGTTCCGCTGGCAATGAGACCTGGGGTGAATTCACCAAGGTAATGACGGTTGATGGGTGTAAACTGCCAATCACTTTGCACGTTGTTTCAAACAAAATATTGACGAAGCACGGCCTGTTGTTAGGCACTGATTTTCTGGATCAGGTAGAGTTACGGGTTAAACGAGGCGAAGTGACTTTCTTGCGGCTTGACGAACAGACTAACAAAGACATGCCGGATGTGTTTAGAGTTAACGTGGTAGAACAGACCGACGAAACAGACCTAACACACGTACGGGAACCGCATTATCGTGAAGCGATTCGCGATATCGTTAGGGGGTATAGGCCGGAGAAAAAGCGGGACGTTGGGATAACGGCAAAAATCGTTTTAAAGAGTGACAAACCTGTGGTTCGAAGGCCGCGAAGATTGGCGCCTTCGGAGAAAAAAGAGCTGGACGAGTTGATGGAATTATGGACAAATGAAGGCACAATAAAACCGTCAAACTCAGAATATGCAAGTCCCATAGTTGTAGTTAGAAAGAAAGATGGTTCTATCAGAGTCTGTGTTGATTTTCGCGAGCTTAATGAACTTATTGAGTGTCCACATTTCCCATTGCCTTTAATTGATGATATTTTAGATGCATTGCAAGGTACTCAGTTTTTCACAACGTTGGATTTAAAGAATGGTTTTTTTCACGTGTGTTTAGACAAAGACAGCCGAAAATATACATCTTTCGTTACGCCATCGGGGCAATATGAATTTTTGAAGTTGCCGTTTGGTTTAAAGATTTCACCCATTGTGTTTCAGAAGTATATTTCGATGATCTTTAAGGAACTAGTAGGTAAAGGTATTGTTATCGTGTATATGGATGACATTATTATTCTTGCAAAGAATTTAGAGGAGGCGTGGGAACGTTTGCAAATGGTCATAGAGTTAGCTGAGCAGTATGGGCTAATTATAAACTGGGGAAAATGTCGTTTTCTGCAGCAGGAAATTGAATATTTGGGGTATATAGTCTCAAAAAATACCATAAGGCCGTCTACACATAAAACTAGGGCAGTAGCAAACTTTCCCAAGCCAACATCTGTTAAAAAGGTTCAGAGTTTTTTGGGACTTACGGGGTACTTTCGAAAATTTATTAGGGGATACGCGAAGATTGCTAAGCCTTTGACGGATTTGTTGAAAAAGGAGGTAAAATTTCAGTTCGGCGATCGAGAAGTAGAGGCCTTTGAAATCTTGAAAACAGCGCTTGTCAACGAACCAGTGTTAAAGTTGTATAGAATGGGCGCGGAGACTGAGTTGCATACAGACGCGTCCGCAGAGGGTTACGGAGCAATTTTAATGCAACTAGATCTGGACGATGGAAAATTCCATCCGGTCTACTTTGCCAGCGGAAAAACAACTCTCGCCGAGGCAAAGTACACCAGTTACGAACTGGAAGTACTAGCAATTGTAAAAGCGTTGAACAAGTTTAGAATATATCTGTTAGGTATGCCGTTTACTATCGTCACGGATTGCCAAGCGTTTGCTATGACAATGAAAAAGAAAGATTTGTGTGTGCGTGTAGCCAGATGGGCCTTGTTACTAGACGAGTTTAAGTATCAGGTGTGTCATAGGCCAGGTAAAAGCACGCAGCATGTGGATGCTCTGAGTAGAACCCCCCTGCCGAGCACTATGTATGTAACGGAAAGTGAAGACGGGCTGATTGCACGGTTGAGAAGTGCACAGAACAAGGACGTTGAAGTCCGTAGGATTTTAGACGCCGCAACGTGCAATCAGGTCGATGGGTATGTAATAAGGAACAATATTTTGTATAAAGAGTGTAAGGATGATGTGTTAATAGTAGTACCGAAGGCTATGCAGGTTCAGGTAGTCAGGCAGGCGCACGAGCGTGGGCATTTTGGGGTCACCAAAACAGAAGCTATAGTCAAGAAGGACTTTTGGTTTAAGGGGCTACGTGAAAAGGTCGAGCATGTGGTATCTAACTGTCTCGATTGTATCCTAGCCGAACGAAAATTGGGCAAGCAAGAGGGATATCTAAATCCGTTAGACAAAGGTGACACACCGTTAGACACTTACCATATTGACCATGCGGGCCCTATGACAGCTACAAAGAAAAGATACGCACACATCTTTGTAGTAGTGGATGCGTTCACGAAGTTTACGTGGCTTTATCCTACTAGATCTACTGATACCGCGGATGTTATCGATCGACTGAAGAAGCAAGCGGCTGTTTTTGGGAACCCACGACGAATTATCTCTGATCGGGGAACAGCGTTCACATCCAACGCGTTCCAAGAGTATTGCGAAGAGGAAAATATAAAGCATTTATTAGTCACGACGGGGGCGCCGAGGGGGAACGGGCAGGTAGAGAGGGTAAACAGGACACTCATACCTTTACTAAGTAAACTGACTGCCCCTAAACCCGATGATTGGTATAAACATGTCGACCAAGTACAGAAATACCTGAATTTTACATTAAACAGGAGCACGGGAAAAACTCCTTTCCAGCTACTTGTCGGGGTCGAGATGCAAACTAAAGAAGACCCACAGATCCGAAAATTGGTTGAAGAAGAATGGGTGGTGGAAAATTGCTGCTACTCAAGAGGAAAATCGGAGGCACTACAACAAAAGAAGAAAAGGTGCGAAACAGTACCTAAGTGGAGAGTTGGTGGCCATAAAGAGAACGCAGTTTGGCCCAGGATTAAAACTGGAAGGAAGATTTTTGGGTCCGTACCGGATAGTGCGAGCAATGCGGAATGATCGCTACATTGTGGAGAAGGTAGGAGAGCATGAGGGGCCAAAACGGTCATCAACTACTGCTGATTTTATGAAACCTTGGGTCATAAACGCCGAAAGTGACGCATCTGATGACAGCGAGATAGAAGGCAACATCTGAGGGCAGATGTTATTGCAGAATGGCAGAGTGTAGTATCGTGAGTGAGAGGCCAGGGAGTTGGCGGGTGAACCGCGTGGAATGTCGCGAGAGCCGAGGCGATTGTTTTTGATCGCGTAGTTTTGGAAAGAGGAGACCTACGTGATCTTGGCCACGAGCGGTTGCCAAGGGACGGGAGAAAAGGAATCAACAAACGGAGTTTGCGAGTGGCGTTGCCGAGAGAGTGTTGATTGCATTTTGTGAAAGTCGAGTCGTTATCTAATTATTTAGTTGTGCTGTTTTCTGTACGTTTGGTGTGAATAGTTCAGGTTGAACAACAATCGTCTTTTTCTCTCCGATTAACATCTGTATCATCCATTCCTTGTAAATATATTATATCACGATATTACATTTTTGGGGGCTCGTCCGGGATTGGACAAGACAGAAAACGAAACGGTTTAACAGAGCTATTCGAGCTAGTTGTGAATTTACCGGTACGCGGTGCGATAAAAGACGATATCGTTGACTGTTTAAGTTTGTGTAGTGTGAAAAATGGCAAACGTCGGGGACGAACGATTGTCGGGTGAAGAGGGTTCGACGCTGGAGGAGCTGAGGAGTAAGCTCGCGCGAATGAACCTCCCTATATCTGGTGCGAGGTCAGTGCTGATTGCAAGGCTGAATCGGGCGTGTAGGGCTGGACAATCGTATCCTAAGGGATCGACGGGCGGTGAAGAGCTAACCGGTCAACGAGATTTAGGATATGTACAGAGAGCTGAGCGTGATTGTAACGAAGATGAAAATTTTGAGAAAATGAATACGAAGGAGTTGAAGGAGCGCCTCGCTAGTTTGGGTTTAAAAACGACGGGAAGAAAAGTAGAATTACGCGCACGGCTACAAGCGGCCATGGATGGTAATGACATATCGTCGGAAGAAGAAAGCGACGACGAAAGTGAGTATGAAGATGACAAAAAAGACGCAAGAGGATACAAGAGAGGTACGCGAAGGGTGTATCAGGACCGTGATGAATATTGTCGAAGGGCATGTGTTGGTTCGACACTGAGTTTTAGAGACGTCGAAGATGCATTAGAGTCGTTTAGTGGCAACAAAGGTGAAAATGTCGAACGATGGTTCGAGTCGTTCGAGGAAGTCGCTGATACGTGCATGTGGTCGGATGGGCAGAAGGCAGTCTACGCGAGGAAGCTGCTGAAGGGATCAGCGAAAATATTTGCGAGCTTCGAGTGTCATGCCAGGACTTGGCATGAGTTGAAGAGGGGGCTAGTGAAAGAATTTTCGAGGAAGGTCAACAGTAGGCAAGTACATCAGAAACTTGAAGAAACAAAAAAGGAGAGTGATGAAGCATGTTTGGCTTACATGTACCGCATGCTCGAAATAGCCAACCATGTGGACATAGAGGAGGAAGCAAAGGTGGAATACATCGTGGATGGAATAATAGACGACGAGAACAATAAGGCTATATTGTACGGCGCTACATCAATCAAAGAGTTGAGGAAGAGGTTAGTGATGTACGAAGAGCAGAAGAGTCGCAGAGTAAAGTCGATTGTGAAGCCGGCTAAAACCCAGAAGAACGGGAAGCCCAGTCAATCTGTAGATGCAATGAAGAAAAGAAGATGCTTCATTTGCGGTAGTGAGGATCATGTAAGTGTTATGTGTCCGGAGAGGGGAGAAGGTGTTAGGTGTTCCGAGTGCAGCGGATTTGGACATATTGCAGCGAGGTGTACGGCACGACCGAAAGAGACTTGCGTAGTGTCAAGATCCGAAAAGGGGAAGTATGTGAAGGAAGTGGCGATAGATGATTGTAGGTTTGTGGCACTAGTGGATACGGGTAGTGATCTCACGTTCATTCGATCAGACGAGTATGCGAGGTTAGGGTCACCACCCCTAGGTAAATGCACGCTTAAGTTCGACGGTGTTGGTTCCGCTGGCAATGAGACCTGGGGTGAATTCACCAAGGTAATGACGGTTGATGGGTGTAAACTGCCAATCACTTTGCACGTTGTTTCAAACAAAATATTGACGAAGCACGGCCTGTTGTTAGGCACTGATTTTCTGGATCAGGTAGAGTTACGGGTTAAACGAGGCGAAGTGACTTTCTTGCGGCTTGACGAACAGACTAACAAAGACGTGCCGGATGTGTTTAGAGTTAACGTGGTAGAACAGACCGACGAAACAGACCTAACACACGTACGGGAACCGCATTATCGTGAAGCGATTCGCGATATCGTTAGGGGGTATAGGCCGGAGAAAAAGCGGGACGTTGGGATAACGGCAAAAATCGTTTTAAAGAGTGACAAACCTGTGGTTCGAAGGCCGCGAAGATTGGCGCCTTCGGAGAAAAAAGAGGTGGACGAGTTGATGGAATTATGGACAAATGAAGGCACAATAAAACCGTCAAACTCAGAATATGCAAGTCCCATAGTTGTAGTTAGAAAGAAAGATGGTTCTATCAGAGTCTGTGTTGATTTTCGCGAGCTTAATGAACTTATTGAGTGTCCACATTTCCCATTGCCTTTAATTGATGATATTTTAGATGCATTGCAAGGTACTCAGTTTTTCACAACGTTGGATTTAAAGAATGGTTTTTTTCACGTGTGTTTAGACAAAGACAGCCGAAAATATACATCTTTCGTTACGCCATCGGGGCAATATGAATTTTTGAAGTTGCCGTTTGGTTTAAAGATTTCACCCATTGTGTTTCAGAAGTATATTTCGATGATCTTTAAGGAACTAGTAGGTAAAGGTATTGTTATCGTGTATATGGATGACATTATTATTCTTGCAAAGAATTTAGAGGAGGCGTGGAAACGTTTGCAAATGGTCATAGAGTTAGCTGAGCAGTATGGGCTAATTATAAACTGGGGAAAATGTCGTTTTCTGCAGCAGGAAATTGAATATTTGGGGTATATAGTCTCAAAAAATACCATAAGGCCGTCTACACATAAAACTAGGGCAGTAGCAAACTTTCCCAAGCCAACATCTGTTAAAAAGGTTCAGAGTTTTTTGGGACTTACGGGGTACTTTCGAAAATTTATTAGGGGATACGCGAAGATTGCTAAGCCTTTGACGGATTTGTTGAAAAAGGAGGTAAAATTTCAGTTCGGCGATCGAGAAGTAGAGGCCTTTGAAATCTTGAAAACAGCGCTTGTCAACGAACCAGTGTTAAAGTTGTATAGAATGGGCGCGGAGACTGAGTTGCATACAGACGCGTCCGCAGAGGGTTACGGAGCAATTTTAATGCAACTAGATCTGGACGATGGAAAATTCCAGCCGGTCTACTTTGCCAGCGGAAAAACAACTCTCGCCGAGGCAAAGTACACCAGTTACGAACTGGAAGTACTAGCAATTGTAAAAGCGTTGAACAAGTTTAGAATATATCTGTTAGGTATGCCGTTTACTATCGTCACGGATTGCCAAGCGCTTGCTATGACAATGAAAAAGAAAGATTTGTGTGTGCGTGTAGCCAGATGGGCCTTGTTACTAGACGAGTTTAAGTATCAGGTGTGTCATAGGCCAGGTAAAAGCACGCAGCATGTGGATGCTCTGAGTAGAACCCCCCTGCCGAGCACTATGTATGTAACGGAAAGTGAAGACGGGCTGATTGCACGGTTGAGAAGTGCACAGAACAAGGACGTTGAAGTCCGTAGGATTTTAGACGCCGCAACGTGCAATCAGGTCGATGGGTATGTAATAAGGAACAATATTTTGTATAAAGAGTGTAAGGATGATGTGTTAATAGTAGTACCGAAGGCTATGCAGGTTCAGGTAGTCAGGCAGGCGCACGAGCGTGGGCATTTTGGGGTCACCAAAACAGAAGCTATAGTCAAGAAGGACTTTTGGTTTAAGGGGCTACGTGAAAAGGTCGAGCATGTGGTATCTAACTGTCTCGATTGTATCCTAGCCGAACGAAAATTGGGCAAGCAAGAGGGATATCTAAATCCGTTAGACAAAGGTGACACACCGTTAGACACTTACCATATTGACCATGCGGGCCCTATGACAGCTACAAAGAAAAGATACGCACACATCTTTGTAGTAGTGGATGCGTTCACGAAGTTTACGTGGCTTTATCCTACTAGATCTACTGATACCGCGGATGTTATCGATCGACTGAAGAAGCAAGCGGCTGTTTTTGGGAACCCACGACGAATTATCTCTGATCGGGGAACAGCGTTCACATCCAACGCGTTCCAAGAGTATTGCGAAGAGGAAAATATAAAGCATTTATTAGTCACGACGGGGGCGCCGAGGGGGAACGGGCAGGTAGAGAGGGTAAACAGGACACTCATACCTTTACTAAGTAAACTGACTGCCCCTAAACCCGATGATTGGTATAAACATGTCGACCAAGTACAGAAATACCTGAATTTTACATTAAACAGGAGCACGGGAAAAACTCCTTTCCAGCTACTTGTCGGGGTCGAGATGCAAACTAAAGATGACCCACAGATCCGAAAATTGGTTGAAGAAGAATGGGTGGTGGAAAATTGCTGCTACTCAAGAGGAAAATCGGAGGCACTACAACAAAAGAAGAAAAGGTGCGAAACAGTACCTAAGTGGAGAGTTGGTGGCCATAAAGAGAACGCAGTTTGGCCCAGGATTAAAACTGGAAGGAAGATTTTTGGGTCCGTACCGGATAGTGCGAGCAATGCGGAATGATCGCTACATTGTGGAGAAGGTAGGAGAGCATGAGGGGCCAAAACGGTCATCAACTACTGCTGATTTTATGAAACCTTGGGTCATAAACGCCGAAAGTGACGCATCTGATGACAGCGAGATAGAAGGCAACATCTGAGGGCAGATGTTATTGCAGAATGGCAGAGTGTAGTATCGTGAGTGAGAGGCCTGGGAGTTGGCGGGTGAACCGCGTGGAATGTCGCGAGAGCCGAGGCGATTGTTTTTGATCGCGTAGTTTTGGAAAGAGGAGACCTACGTGATCTTGGCCACGAGCGGTTGCCAAGGGACGGGAGAAAAGGAATCAACAAACGGAGTTTGCGAGTGGCGTTGCCGAGAGAGTGTTGATTGCATTTTGTGAAAGTCGAGTCGTTATCTAATTATTTAGTTGTGCTGTTTTCTGTACGTTTGGTGTGAATAGTTCAGGTTGAACAACAATCGTCTTTTTCTGTCCGATTAACATCTGTATCATCCATTCCTTGTAAATATATTATATCACGATATTACATATATATATTATTTATTTTTTTTTTATATATATAATTTTCGTTTGGATCTGTTCCTTTGTACGAATACTGTATCCCTGTATATAATATAATATATATAATATGTTATAATTATGTTAGTTGTTATTTATTATATGTAGTTTCCTTAACTCTCTCCCCCTTTTTCTTGTTTTTTTTTTTTTTTTATTAGTACCTAACATTGCTATTATGATGCTGTATTGTATTGCATTGGCTGTTATTTGTATGTGCGCGCGACGAATTTTTCAACATGGTCGCTCGCGTGTCTCTTTGGTATGGCGCTGGTTTAATGTCAACAGTAACGTGTTGCTGAAATAACTAATTAATTGTTAATCACTATAATTTTATTTAGTAGTGTTTTGTAATATTGTTTTGTGTTTCATGATATTGTGTGTGTCAATACCGTGTGCTACTTTAATGCGATAGCATGGATTGTATTGTTACCGAATTTCAATAGTCATTGTTTCGATTATACGTGACTTGCATTTATGTAAGTCTCGTTTAATTTAGTTAATGTTTTGTGTATTGTGTTACCAGTTATTTCGTGTAGCATAACTTTATTCCTTTGCACCGAGTTCAGTCATGTCTTGTCGTTAATATTTAGTTAGTCTATCTTGATTAATATATATATTTAACAAATATTTAAGAAACAATGGCGAGTGTAGTGGAATCGTTGGACGAAGAAATGGTTTTGATATTGTCGGAAAAGCGTAAAGCATGGGATGCGAACTTTCGCGATATGAGTGCAAAACTCGCCGAATTACAAAGCGGCTTATTCGAACTTAAAACAAAACAAGAACCTAAAACACCCGTATCGCCGCCGACAACGCAACAAGAGACGGTCCAGCCGAGTGGACATACCCAGCCAATTAAGCTAAAAGATGCGATCGAATCGGTGCCAGTGTTTGACGGATATCGACCATCGGTATTCCACTTTTTAAGAGTTTGTGAACGCGCGCGAAATATGATTCCCAGATATCAAGAACCTCAATTGGTAAAATTGTTAGTAAATAAGCTCCGTGGACACGCGCTCCTCGCCATCGAAGACACAGAATTAATGAGTCTAAACGATTTCGGAAACAAATTAAAGGATCTATTCGGCCCAAAGAAATTTCTTAACGAATATAAAGGGGAATTAGGAACGATATTTCAACGACCCGGGGAAGGCATATTACATTATATGGATCGCGTTAGAAATCTTAGATTAGCAATAATGGACGGAGAAAGAGGCGACTACGGCATCATATCCCCCGATATCCAAGATACTATAGATTGGGAAACGAAAGAAGCTTTCGTTAAAGGACTTCCGAACGAGGTATATGTGCGAGTAAAAATAGCAGGGTACCATACTTTAGAAGATGCGTATCGTCAAGCCGTCAAAGCAACACACGAATTGAAACAAATAACCGATAGAACGCGACCCCAACGACCGACACCCTCGAACTATTACAGACGCGACAACGCACATCCTTCGAACACTAACAACAATATCAGGAACAACCGCCAAGATCGAAGATCGCTACCTCCATCGCAGAATTTTTTGAATTCTACAAGACAAAATATCACGTGTAACTATTGCAAAAAACCCGGGCATCTAGTGAAAGACTGTTACAAATTTAAAGCCCGAGTAGATGCCGGATTAATCGTACCCTATGCTTCGAGACCATCGGGAAACCAAACACGTCCTTCGGGAGAATGGGGCGAGCCACGAAGGAACGATACGCCGAATCGCCCAAGAGTACAGGCGGCAACCAGGCGACCGGCGCCGACGGCAACAAACACAACAAGGACAGCCATCCCCGCGAGATCGACTCCACCACCCATAACGAGAGACAGAGCGAACGCAATGCCGACCATAAGATCGAACGAACAACCACTAAATATTGTGGGGGAGTCATCCCACAACCAAACGAGGTCACAGACAGAGAATCCAGAATCTCAAGGCAAAAGGAAAAGAGTGAAGCACAAGCAACCGGCGAAGGAAAATCATCAGGAGTTGAATTCAGATTCGGAAGGCGACCTCTCCGAATTATTTCAATAAAATTTAACGATTCCCCAACGACCCCAACTGCACGAATAGTTTCCCCAGATCTAAAGACTAAGACGAGTTTATTATTAGACTCTGGATCGGAAATCAACATTATCAAGAAACCTGCTATACTCGATTCAGCCATCATCGACGAAAAGGAATCAATCGAAGTGCGAGGAATTACGGCAACGAGCCTGGTCTTCTTAGGGCAGACGGTAATACAGATTGCGGGCCATCCGGTTGTTTTTCATGTAGTCGATGATTCATTGCTAATCGATCAAGACGGAATCCTAGGATCCGAATTTTTTGCAGGTTGTAAGGCTCGTTTAGATTATGAGGGAAAACATATCAGATGGGGAAATATTTATATTCCCTTCGATACTAAAGAAAAAATAATTATACCGAAGCGAAGTTCAATAACGTGTTCGATTAATATCGCTAATCCAGAGATAAAAGAGGGATTTATTCCAAGAATCGAGCCGAACAAGGGAATCTATCTTGGTAATGCAGTTGTGAGGAATCATAAAGGAAAAGGTTACATAAGAGTAATAAATACTACTTCGAGAGATTACGTATTTACAACACCAACGATGGTAATTAAAGAATTTGAAAATCCCCCCCCCCCCCCGCCCCCGCTTCCTAGGACAGCGTGCAATACAGTTCTAAGATCGGAGGAAAGTAGATACGATAAAATAAATGAGTTACTACGACTCGAACATTTGAACGAAGAAGAAAAGGAAAATGCTAAAAAATTGATTCGTAATAATCAAGATAGGTTTCATATTCCAGGAGATACATTGGAAGCAACCGAAGTTCTGGAACATAGGATAATTACAACGGATAATATACCCATCAATACTAAACAGTATCGATATCCACCAATACATCGAGAAGAAATAAATCGACAGGTCCAAGAACTACTAGATACGGACGTAGTGGAACCATCAATATCTCCATATAACTCCCCGTTATGGATTGTGCCCAAAAACCCGATTCGCAAGGAAATAAGCGCTGGAGATTAGTCATCGATTATAGAAAATTGAACGATAAAACGATTGGCGATGCCTTCCCACTACCCAACATTACAGAAATATTGGATCAATTAGGAAGTGCAAAATATTTTTCCACGTTTGACTTGGCATCGAGCTTTCACCAGATCCGTATGTCACAGGAAGATGCCCACAAAACTGCATTTTCGACACCATACGGGCATTTTCAATTCAAAAGAATGCCCTTTGGATTAAAAGATGCCCCAGCAACATTTCAACGTTTGATGAATTCAATATTATCTGGTCTGCAAGGAATAGAACTATTCGTCTATCTGGATGACATAGTGCTTTATTCCACGTCTCTCCAAGAACACGAAATTAAATTTAATAAATTAATGGAAAGACTGAGGAAAGCTAAATTACGATTACAACCTGATAAGTGCGAATTTTTACGACACGAGGTGAATTATTTAGGACATATAATTAGTGAGGATGGCGTGAAACCCGACCCAAAGAAAGTCGAAGCCGTATCAAAATTTCCACGACCAAAGAGGGCGAAAAATATCAAACAATTTCTGGGACTAGCAGGATATTACAGAAGATTTATACCCCGATTTCCCCAATGTCGCGAAACCATTGACACAACTATTAAAGAAAGACACTTCCTTTAAATGGACAGAAAATCAAGAAAACGCATTCAATAATTTAAAGACAGCGTTAGTGACGAAACCCATCCTGCAATATCCAGACTTTTCGAAACCCTTTAACCTTACTACAGAGGCATCAGGATATGCAATAAGCGGTGTACTGAGTCAAGGGCCAATCGGAAAGGATTTGCCGATTGCGTATGCCTCAAGGCTATTAAATCCCGCCGAACAAAACTACTCTACCATAGAAAAGGAGTGTCTGGCAATTGTTTACAGCGCAATGCACTTCCGACCGTATCTTTACGGAAGAAAGTTTACCATCGTAACCGATCATAAACCTTTAGTGTGGATGCATTCTATCAAAGATCCTACTTCAAGAATTTGGAAATGGAAATTAAAGTTATCGGACTTCGAATTTGATATTGTATACAAAGAAGGCAGGGCGAACGCAAACGCAGACGCATTATCTAGGAACCCTCCGGAAGTTTGTTTACCAATCAGAAAGAGAGAGGAAGTCTCACCGATTCGCTATCCTATCTCAAAAAGATTCGAAATAGATACGTCAACCGAAGACTCTCCCATATTCGAAGCTAAACCACACGTCTTGCCTCAATCCAGTGATTCTAAAAATCAAGGAAAGGGTTTTACCCGAAAACATTTTACAATAGAAGAAACCCCCATAAAATATTTAGACCAAGCATTAGCAGAAATCGATGTAAGTACAGATAGAGAAATAACCAATCGAGAAAAAGAAGGCACGGATACAACAAGCGAAAAAGAGACCTCCACTGTAATTCCAGAACTAATTCAACAACGAGAAAAGGACACGAGACCTACGATAATTGCGGAACTAAGAATTTCAGAAACCCGAGACTCAATTGCGAGAGTAAATGACCATAAAGTAGTATTTATAGATATACATGGCAATCCGATAGATAAAGGAGCCTTACAAATGAAGGAAACGGGAAAATTACCTCGTTATGAAGATTTAATGTTAGAAAAAGCAAGATTGAATTACGATTCTGGAAAATACATTGTATTCCTACCGATAAAGGAAAATAGAAATATTCCAATAACACCAGAAAATTTATTAAACTCGCTAAGATCTCTATTAGACGCAGTAAATGAAAAACAGTTAACTTCGTTCAGCATTAGCAAAGGAAACTTGGAGGAAATACCCTGGCGATATACAATCAGAAAATTAAAGGAAATATTTACGGAAAAAACCTTAACCATCACCATTTGCACTGGGGAAGTAATTACCCCATCTGTGGAAGCGCGGAACAACATAATACGAGAAAAACATGAATCAAGCGTAGCAGGACACAAAGGAATAACAAAAACTTATCAAAGAATACGACAACATTACTATTGGGAAAATATGAAAAAGGAAATTCAAGATTACGTAAGAACATGTAAGGAATGTCAATTGAAGAAACTCACAAGAATAAAAGCAAAGCAACCAATGGTACTTACAGACACACCAGGTAAAGCGTTCGATAAGGTTAGTATGGATATTATAGGTCCATTACCAAAAACCCAAAAGGGAAACGAATATATATTAACTATCCAAGACTTATTAACAAAATACTCAATTGGGATTCCACTAGGAGGAATCTCTTCAGCGGAGATAGCGGACGTTCATGTAAAGCGATTTATTTGTCGTTTCGGGTCACCGAGAGCTATTCTCACTGATCAAGGAACGAACTTTACATCCTCACTAATGAAGAAAGTAGCAAAGAGATTCCGCATCAAACAATATACCACGACGGCATATCATCCACAAAGTAACGGTTCAATCGAAAGATCTCACCACGTGCTGATAGAATATCTCAAATTATACATTGAAAATTCCAAAAATTGGGACGAATGGGTAGAATTAGCTATGTTTTCCTATAATACCTCTGTACACGAAGGAACGAAATTCTCCCCGCACGAATTAGTTTTTGGACATCTAGCCAGAGAACCTACTGGTGAAGTAATAATCGAAGAGAACATGGAACCAACTTACGCAGAATATGTCGAAGATCTGTTCGATAAAATTAACACCGTACAACGAATGGCAAGAGAAAATTTGATAAAATCCAAACTAAGATCAAAAGAATATTACGACCGACGAATCAACCCCCAAGATTTTAAAGTAGGAGATTCGATATATTTACTAAAAGAACCCAGTAAAGGAAAATTCTCCGATCAATATACTGGACCATACAAAGTGCTAGAAATCTTGCAGAACCAAAACGTCAAGATCGAAGTAAAAGGGATTCCGCGAACGGTGCATTTAAACAAGTTAAAACTAGCGCATAATCGAAATAAGCAATGAATAAAGCGATTTCAGTGGGCAACGTAGTGCGGTAGTATATGTTATAGTGCTGTTCGTCGAATACTACAGATATCGAACACCTAAAAGGAAAAAGGAAAATTATTATACGTGTTTCAATTATTGCTTAAATATAAAACGTGTTAACTCAATGAACAATTAACTAGTGAAAGTGAAAGTTACCTTGTGAACAAGTGATCAACATACAAGAAAGTGTACGTGCAAGTATAGGTTATGGATCGTTGTTCGTGGAACACAATGTATGACAGCTACCTAAAATAAGTGAATAAATTAGTTTCAATTGTCTCGGTGCAAAATACAAGGTTACTAAATGTTATAATTATATTATGGATAAATCAAAAGGAGGTGTAACACTGTTCGTCGAATAATACAGATAGCGAAAACCTAAAAAGAAAAAGGGAAAATTATTATGTGTACTCCAATTATTGTTTGAATATACAACATGTCGATTCAATAAATAATTAAAAGAGGGGAAGTGAAAGTTACCTTGTAAACAAGTAATCATCATACAAGAAGGTCTACATGCAAAATAGGTTATGGCTCCCTGCTTGCGGAACACCATGTACCAGCTGAAAATAAACGAACGAATTAACTTCAATTGCCTTAATGCAAAGAGCAGCATCGCTAAATGTTATAACGGTGCTGTGGAGGCGTGGCACTGTTCGTCGAATGACACAGATAGCGGAAACTTGGAAAAAGAAAAGAAGTTTATTACGAGTGTTCCAATTACTGTTTGAATGTAAAACGTGTTAGTTCAACGAATAACGAAAACAGTGAAAGTGCAACTTACCTCGTGAACAATCAATCACCATACAAGGAAGTGTACATGCATGGATTTCGCAGATTAACAAGAAGAAATAAAATAGCTGATAAATATAGAAAGTGGTTAGAAAATAATTAAGATAGATTAATTGAGAGTTAGTAACAAATATAACCGGAGTAAAAGGATATTTTATTATGTATTAGTCTACGTAGTATTGTTATATTATTATATCTAACATGTAGAAATGGATTTTGTACGCATATATGTATATAATTCCAATCCAAGTAGCATTCATAATATTTATTTTCACTGATAACAAGTACGTAAAACCTAAAATAAAACAAAGGTATTAACAATAAAAAAAAAACAAAAAAAAAAGAAAAAGGGGAAGAAGAAAAAAAAAAGAAGAAGAAAAAGGAAAGAAAAAAATATAATATATATAAATATAAAATTTTCTTTTTCTATAAAAGGTTATTCCTATTTCTGATAAACTCGAGAAATGAAAACATTGTACCATGATACACTGACGCAAAGATACACACCACACAGAAGAAACTAATAGAGAACGCTTTAAGCTTGGCAAACTTACCGCCCGACGAATTTGCATACACCATAACCAAAACCCAGGACACATGGCTTTGATTGTTATTTAATAAGGTTTTGGGTTTATAAAATAACGATTCACTTAGATTCGTTTTCTCCAATATATTTCAGTCTTATAACACGTCTTACCACACAGGAATCTCCAAGTCAATAGAACAACGTGGTCGACTTCTAAGACAAAAGAGCGTCGTTAGAAGTCGTACCAACTCAGCTTGTAGTAAGCAGCGATCGTACCAACTTAACATTTCTCAACACTCCCCTTTGATCGCTAGTTTCTACAAGCCCCATAGCTTTGGTAAATTGCTGAGTCTTAATCCTATTTAAGCCTTTGGTGAGAATGTCAGCCACATTCTCAGGACTAGGTACGTAAGTATAATCTAGTATCCTCCTCGATACGCAGTTCTTAACGTAAAAGTAACGCACTTAGACGTGCTTAGAACTCTCAGCCACTATTTCGTCCTTTGACCATGAAATAGCTCCGATATTATCGCAGAATATCTTGCAGGGGCGAGGGCAATATGACAGTTGACCCAATTCCTTTAACAGTAAAGAAATCCACACTGTTTCCCTTGCTGCTTCCTGCATTGCCACAAATTCCGCTTCGCACGTCGATTGAGCTATAATCGGTTGTTTTTTGGATAGCCAGGATATCGCACCACCAGCGAGTATGAACACATACCCGCTCCTGGATTTCCTGTCTACCGTACAACCCGCAAAATCCGAGTCGCAAAACACCTTCAGATGTTGCCCGGTCCTTTGGTATACTAACTTCAAGTCTTTGGTCTTTAGTAAATATCTGAATACCCGCTTCACTGCTTTCCAATCGGATACAGTCGGATTCGCGAATCTTTGGCTTAGTTTCCCTATTGCACACGCAACATCAGGACGACTTACTGTAGCTACATACATTATGTGCCCCACAGCTTGTTCATATAATTTACTGTCGAAAGGCTCATCACGTTCAATATCAAAACCAGCCTCACATTCTCTAGCTAGCGGTGTCGACACTCCCACCACCCCAACCTCACGAGTAATGTCAAACAGATCCAGCATTTGACCTATCTGTACAGATTGATCGAATACTACAGTGGTGCTGTTTGGCTTATTCAGGTGGATGGACAGAAATTGAGTGTCTACACCTAGCATTCTAACATCTAATTTGTCCTTAATCCTAGTTTTGAATATCTCAATCCACTCATTCGTCCCAAACACAAGGATGTCGTCCACATACACAGCTACAATAAATTTTTTAGACGCATCCACATACACACATGGACCACTCACTCATGGGTTCAGACTCATACCTCTTAAAATGCTATTGATGTGTCTAAACCACATTCTTCCAGCTTGCTTCAGTCCATACAGGCTCTTTTTGAGCTTACACACAAATCTAGTTCTGTCTTTACCTGGAAATCTAAAGAGTTCTGGTTGCTCCATGTGTATATCCTCATCCAGAGGGTTGTTGAGATACGCACATTCCACATCGATGTGCTCGTAAACCCACTCATTTTCCGCACATAGAGCAAGCAGAATTCTTAGAGTTCTGCGTTTTGCTATTGGATTAAAGGTTTCTGAATAATCTACTCCAGGCTTCTGCCAGAATCCCCGAGCTACTAGCCTAGCCTTATACCTATCAGGGTCTCTCTTTATCACAAGCACCCACTTACAGTCTATAACGTTTTTATTTAAGGGTCTTTGCACAATGTCCCACACATCTTTACTTTTTAGATTGTCTAGTTCCTTCCTTATTGCATCAGTCCATTTTTGAGCGTCTGGCCCCCTCAGGGCTTCATACACATTCACAGGTACACACACGTTTTGAGTTTTACAAACAGTCGCAGTGTGAGCACAACAATCACATATTCTTGGTTTGTGTAGTTTTGCCGACCTCCTCGGCACAAACGGTACACTCACAGTATTCACTGGATTGTCCTCACACGTTAAACTGTCCATAAAGTAGTCGGTTTCCCCTTCGTCGTTTTCTCCGTCACTCTGTGTCTCGACGTCAGTTTGACCGGCTTCTCCCCTATGTTCAAAGGTTTCTACATCCCATATCCATTCCGAGGACTTATCCTTTATATGGTTAGTTTCCGCCTTAGCGCTCTTGTAGGGAAACGTGTTCTCCTCGAACCTGACATGACAGGATATTATCACCTTTTGGATCTTCGGTAGGTAAATTCTATAACCTTTGACCTGTCTGTCATATCCCACAAATATCCCCTCATCCGCTCTGCTCTCGAATTTTCCTCCGCTTGGACTCTTTAGATGCCAGACTCTGCATCCAAACACTCTCAGTCTGTTTATCTCCCCTTGGAGGTCACATCCCTTACCCTTCCATAATTCCAGTGGGATCTTGTCTCCGATGGCAGCGGATGGGCATAGGTTTCTTATGTGGCATGCCGTGTTCACAGCCTCCCCCCACAGATAGTCAGGGAGTCCAGATTGGATGAGTAAACATCTGGACATCTCGACCAGGGTTCTGTTCGCTCGTTCAGAGACCCCATTTTGTTCAGGGTTTCTAGGAACAGTTTTCCTGTGTAAGATGCCTTTCTCCTTCAGGTAGTTCTCGAAGTTTTCTCCTGTGTACTCACCCCCGTTATCTGTTTGAAGGGCACTTATCTTGGATTGGTGTAAAGCCTCCACCTCCGCCTGGTACTCCTTGAAGCACTTGAGTACTTCATTCTTCCTACTGATGATTCTGACGTTGACACATGTGGTGGGCTGTCTTCGGAAATGGTACTTTTGTCATTTTCCCTTTCACGCAGACCCCGCATGGTTCCTCATGTATCCTAGAGCCCTCCTTCACGTTCCTCACAGGGATCTTTCTCATCGCGTCCCCATGTAGATGACCTAACCTCTCATGCCATGACACGATACCTTTGTACGCCTTAGCTTCAATAACCTCGGCGTGGTCGTCATCATTTCCAGGTTCTTCTTGATCGTTCTCCATGGAAACGTTTGCTACATGCCTCTCAGGTGGTATTGTCTCTAGGTAGTACACGTTGTCTCCTACCTTTGAGTTAAATACCACATCCCCATGCCAATTGAGTGATCGAGATTAGATTTACATCTAATTCAGGCACCCACAGGGCGTTCGACAAGGATAGACTCCACCCGCCACAGGCTTTGGTCATCTTCACGACGATCGTGCCTTTTCCCTTGACTTCCAGGTACCCCTTACCAATCCGGATCTGTCCAGTCGCAGGCACGAAGTCCACGAACCGATACCTATCCGGGGTCATAAGGTTTGAGGCTCCCGAGTCAAGATAGCTGATCCTGTCCCTTTCCACGTGGTTGATAGATGATAAAGCCAGTGTGGAGATAAGTCCCTTGGATCTCGGTTTATCTTCCGATCCTTTCTCCACTTTGTTTTCTGGGTCTTTCTCTTCCTTGTCTTCTTTTCCCTCATGGCAGTTGTACGATATGTGGCCTCGTTTTCCACATTTATAGCATTTTTTATCCTAAGGGTTTTTGTGCTTTTTCTTAGCGCCATCTTGATTTTGTTGGGGCTTGGTCTTCGATTGTTTGCAAGCCGCCATTGCACTGTTCTTCTCGGAGGGACCCATGGCCGCTTCCATTCTCCTTTCCTCAAGTAGGAGATCGGATTTCACGACCCTCGAGGTTAGATTCTTATCGAGTCTCACCGTCCTAAGATATGTCGCGTAGTTTGGGTCCGCCACGAGGATGGCTAAGATGAAACACGCCATCATGTGGTCTTCGATTCTTAAACCTGCGTTTAATCCTAACTGGATTAATACCGCAATTACAATGCGCGTTCGAAGATAAAATTTTCTTTTTACTTAGTCGCGGCTCTCTTTTCTTGACCGAAAAACTAAAGACACCGAAGCGCAAAATACTATACAAAATTTCTAAAGATGAGCGCAATAACGAACGTAATAACAATGAACACAAAGAGTGAACAAAATAATTATGAACTGTAATAACGAAGATCGCAATAATAATGAACAAAGAATAATGAACGGTAATAACAATGATCACTATAATAATGAGCGAAGAATAATGAACGAAGAATAATGAACGTAATAAGAATGTTCACCGGAATAATAATGAGCAATGAATGTAATAAGAATGTTCACCAGAATAATAATGAGCAATGGACGTAATAAGAATGTTCACCGGAATAATAATGAGCCCTGCTCTACGTTGCTTTGCTTATTTATGCCATCCCCCACGGGGTGGTGGTCCGCTGGGGGTACGCTTATGATTGTGTTTGCGATTTTGATGTTTTTCCCTTTCTTGTTGTTTCCCTAGGTTTCGGTGATCGACGTTCGAACAATGTTTGCGGAGGCATTTCCATCAGAGGTTCCTTATTATTATTATTTTTTTCCTTTTATATGTCTTTTGCTTTTATGTATGATATATATATATATATTTTTTTAAATGTGATATCTATTTTATGTTTGTTAAATATATGTATTTTTAATTTTATATTTCCCCCTTTTTAATTATATATATATATATATATATATATATATATATATATATATATATATATATACATGTCGGGTTTACATTAGAATTAGGGTTAGGGGCGTGAATCATCTTACTCGAAGAATAGGGTCTGCGTGTGGCGAGCCACGGGACAGAAACCGTTGGAATGTTTACTGTCGCGTGTCGCCACGAATATTTCTTTTAAGGAGAGCTATAGAATTACTCCATACCTTTGTTAAACAAAGCGTTCAACCCGTAACCGCGGCTACGTTCGGCGACTGACTGTCGCCTCGAGCCCAAGCTCATTATCACAACTCTCGAACAATTACAATCGGATTGAATAACTACAATTGTTCAATTACAGACTCCGGTGTTCTTTCATCTCCGACATATATATATTTTTTACATTTGTAGTTGCGCACTGATTTTATTAAAGAAAAGTGTTAAGAATGTGTTTTCATGATTTATTTCTCGCGACTGACTTCCATTAATCCCTAATATTCCTGTCGCAATACGCGTGTAAATCTAACATGGCTGCTGATAAATGTCATCAGTAAAGTTATAGTGACGGATCTTTAGTTTTGCTTGATATCGAAGTAATTTTCCGTCTGCCGCTCGTTTTTCCTTATTCTACCGCAATTAGAACACTTATTTATTAATATTGTTTTAAAGTGACAAAAGTATTGTTCGTGTGAATATACGTATATCTATATATATATATATATATATATATATATATATATATATATATATATATATATTTATGTTGTGTGTCATTTTAATATGGCTAAAGTTTTGTAATTCTTCGATTGCGTTATTTATTGTTTTGAGTAGTTTATTTTATAGAGTATTCGATAATATAAAACATACGCGCACACATACATATATATATATATATATATATATATATATACATATATATATATATACACGTATTCATATGCATATTTCTCCTGGCAGTGTAGTATTCATACGAAATGAAATGTCAATTATTTATTTATCCTTTACCGGAATGTAGGCTAGTTTTAAGTATGTATCTTAGATTATCGATTTGAATCAATAATGTCGAATGCGCATACATTAATAGTAGTTTAGTTTAGAATATAATTTATATATTTATATATAGACATGCATGTTCCGTAATATAGTTCTTATTTTATAATTCTTTACCGGAATGTAGGCTAGTTTTAAGTATGTATCTTAGATTATCGGTTTGATAGAATTCGCACACATATATATATTTCTGACAATGTAACCTTCATTTCTTTAATAATACAATATTGTATGTTTTATGTATTCGTTAAACTATTAGTTTTTGACTTCATGTATACTTATATTTCATAAATTGATAATATTGTATTTATTGCATAGTATTGGAAGCACTGTCTCTAATATTTACTAGGTTATTACATGTTCGGCATATATGTTTATACTTATATGTAACTCTCCAAATTGATTGATTGAAATATATTTATATATATATATATTCCTGGCGTTTCAATTATTTTCCCCTTTTGTAGTTATTCTTATTTCCTGGTTTATTTAGAATTGTGTGTATATGTATTTTGTTTATTGGTTGGATCCGTCAATCGCCCTCGTTTTGTTAATCCTTCCTTTTGTTTCGTAGTGCCGTGTGTTCGTTTGTGCATTCAAATCCTTATTCGCGTGTTTTGTATAGAATGGTTTTCTTGTTCTTGTTACGGCGCGTGCGGAGCGCGGGACGTGACACCCCCGCCCTTGGAGTTCAAATTTCCAAAGGAAATTTGACTGATGGTATCCCTGAGTTCGCTCAAGGCGGACGTAGATGTCGTTGGTAGTTGAGTGACTACCGGTGTTATCGATATCCCTTGAGGTTGTGCAGTTTGATCATCGATATTTCGTCTTCTTTTGAGGTATAGTAGCGGGTGGGTGACTGAGCCGCATATTGCTCCTAATAGGGCGATTCCGCATTCGTAAGTTTCACGTAACTGGTATCCGTGTGCGGCTATATATATTATTGTCTTGATTAGTTTAAATATTGCGAGTATTCCAAATATTGCTGCACTGACAGTTCCAAATTTCATAAAACCAGTCCATAAGCTTGATACGGTATTTTTCGCTATTGTCGTTAATGTGTTTTGTCCATCATTCCCAGGATGTTTACTGTTCCAGGGACGATTGTTTTTCCTGTTGCCCTCTGGCCAATGCGTTCAAGACTGCAGATTTTCTGCCGGGAACATGACGTGGTCCCGTAGTGCATCGAGGTCTTTTGGGTATACATTCCGCTCGTGGCCAACGACGATGGTGCTGAATATCGCCACGTTTGGCGCACGTCCGAGCGGAGTTCCTGTGGTGCGATTCCTTTGCCAAACGGGTAGTTCCGAGTAGCATTTTGTTGTATGTCGTACCTTTACTTGTACCGGAATGCATTTGACTATATGGACCGCTTCTCCTGCGATCAAAGCCATGTGTCCTGGGTTTTGGTTATGGTGTATGCAAATTCGTCGGGCGGTAAGTTTGCCAAGCTTAAAGCGTTCTCTATTAGTTTCTTCTGTGTGGTGTATCTTTGTGTCAGAGTATCATGGTATAATGTTTTCATTTCTCGAGTTTATCAGAAATAGGAATAACCTTTTATAGAAAAAGAAAATTTTATATTTATATATATTTGTTAAGGAAATTCGAGGATATGGGAATACAAATTATTGCCTACATTTCCCACACAACAGTTATACATCTATATTACTCTCTGAAGAACGTCTTGCGCGCACGCTGGTCGCCAACCGACTATCCTAGATTCTTCTAACATCTGGCAACAGTCTTTTGTCTCCACTAAGACCTTGACGCCCTCTGGCCCTTACACACACACTCTCATGTACAGTGTAAATGTATCACTTCCCTAACAATGTTATATTTTTTTCTTTCCTTTTTTCTTCTTCCCCTTTTTCTTTTTTTTTTGTTTTTTTTTTTATTGTTAAAACCTTTGTTTTATTTTAGGTTTTACGTACTTGTTATCAGTGAAAATATATATTATGAATACTACTTGGATTGTAATTATATACATATATGCGTACGTATTGGTAAGTAGTATAAATGAGATTTGTTTCATTGTTATAAATATATAAGTATATATCATCAATAGGAATAAATATCACAAATGTACCTTGTTTTCGAGTATATATATGTCGGATTTGAAATGAAAACCGGAGCCTTCCCTGTGCTATTTTGTGGAGGCCTTTTAATGCTTTAGCCCAGATTTTATCATAACTGTAATTAAGTAATTGTCATCTGTAATTGTTTGACATTTGTGAAAAGCGAAAGTGGGTTCGAGGTGACAACTGGTCGCTGAACGTAGCCACGGTCACGGGATAAACGTTTTGCCTGACGAAGGTGTGGATCGGTTGTATTGTTCTCCCTAGAAATCACATAGAATTGTACTTTAGAGATGTCGATATAATGGGACACACGTTGTATGAGGAATCAATCTCCAGACAGAAACTGCCTAGCAACGGCGTTTGGATCTTTCTCGATGTTTCCAAGGAGTATATAACAAACTTCTGACAGATATTGCCTAGCAACAACGATTGGAACCTTCTCGATGTTTCCAGCGAGAATATAACAAACAAATGCAGTCGGATTACGAAAAAGATTTTAATCAGAGAGGCATTCGTGTGATCGCCTTGGAAAGTGATACATCGAGTAATTTTTTCCGAGTGATTCAGCAAACGTATTTTTTTGTGTTATAAAATTGTTTAAAGTTTTCCCGTTGACCGTGGATTCGTTTGAACCCCGGATCATTGTTTATAGCGTAAATTAAATTCAATATTTGTAAATTTATCAATCGTTAATTTTCATTATTCGTTAAATTAGTAAATCGTAAGATATATTATTCGTTTCTTTTATTGTTCGATAAAACTTATTATTCTTTAATCTAATTAATAATTTAATTTATCATTTGTTAATCAATCATATCATTTATAAAAATTCATTATTCATAATATTTGTAAAACCTTGTTTATTCGTGTAAATATATTCTCTGTTTTGTAAAACAATGGCTAATTCAAACGAAGAATCGTTACGCGCCTTAAATCCTAATGTTTACCCGACATCAGAAGTGGGATCAAGCCCAAGTGTCACTTTGGAACAACTCATGAAAATCATGAACCAGATGACTCAGCCTAGGGAGCAAAAGTCGAATATGGAACCTAAGGATGTAACGTTGTCACGTTTTGATCCTGAAGGCACGGGCGCTGATCCATTCGCGTGGTGCTCATGCACAGATGTGATTTTGAAAGACTATCCGATGCAAGATAGTGTGTTACTTTCTGCTTTAAATCGTGCCCTAAAGGGATCTGCTGCACATTGGCTTTCACAAATAGTGCGTGGTGGAAAACTTTCCTGGCCAACGTTTAAGGAACAATTCCTTTCGCGTTTTGGTGGCAGAGAGACAGCCGCCACGGCATTAATAAGGATGTCCAGAGAACGACCGACGGAGACCGAAACTCTAGGAGCTTACGGTAGTCGCCTCCGTTCCATGTTGCAGATAAAGATGCAAGATCTAACGATGCCCGAAGTACTCAATGCCTTAACTCTTTATATGCTAAACTCACAAGATCAACGCTTTCATCGATTAACGCTCGCAAATAATATCAAGACGGAGGAACAATTTTATGATGAAATGAGAGCTTATCCTTACAACGATCTGCCGGCAACTTTGTTAGGAAATACATCGGAGGAACCTGAAGTTAAACGACGCAAGTTATCGCATTACCGGGTGAAGTGTCATTATTGTGGTACTCTTGGACACAAAATAACGGAGTGTCGCAAGAGGATGCGTAGTGAACAGCGGAAGGATACAAAGGATACAAAGGATACACAACACCAGGAAAGAAACCGTCCAGCTTCATCGTCCAAGGTGGTTTGCTTCAAGTGTCGTGCGGAGGGTCATATCGCACCTGATTGTCCACAACTGCAGAACAGAAAATCCGGCTTCAAGAATGAACGTCGAGTCGACTCCTGTGTGGTAGAGCCTCCAGCTGGTAAGTTAAGTCATCTGGGTGAGTCGTACCCATTTTATTTCGATTCCGGAGCCGAATGCTCATTAATCAAAGAATCCGTAGCTTCGAAATTTTCTGGCAAACGAACGACTGATGTAGTAATAATGCGAGGCATAGGGAATACTTGTGTTAACAGTACATCTCAGATTTTATCCACTGTATGTATTAACGGTTTTACATTGGAGATAACTTTTCATGCCCTTTCTGATAATTACTTAAAATACGATATCATGATTGGTCGTGAAATTTTGAGCCAAGGTTTTGACGTGAATGTTACACGAAACAGTGTCGATATTTGTAAGACAAAAATAGTTAACGCTTGTAGCAGAGTCGCGGAAGATGTAATCAACATTAATGAGGTCGACACTGATGTAGTTGGTAACGATAAAGATCGATTGATTTCTGTTCTCGAGAAATACAAAGAGTCATTTATTACGGGTTTTCCGCGGAATCGTGTAAATACGGGTCAATTAGAAATTCGTTTAATTGATCCCAACGTTACCGTGCAACGAAGACCTTATAGACTCAGTGAGGAGGAGCGGGGAATAGTTCGAGAGAGGATAGGTGAACTGATCCGAGCAAAAATCATAAGACCGAGTAATTCACCATTCGCAAGCCCTTTATTACTTGTTAAAAAAAAGAACGGTTCAGATAGATTATGTGTAGATTACCGAGCATTAAATAAAAACACCGTCGCGGATCGGTACCCTCTTCCTCTCATAGCTGATCAGATCGCGAGACTGAGAGGGGCGAAATACTTTATAAGCCTGGATATGGCCAGCGGGTTTCATCAAATTCCTATTCACCCGAATTCGACTGAATATACCGCGTTCGTTACTCCTGATGGTCAATATGAATACATGACGATGCCGTTTGGATTGAAGAATGCACCGTCTGTTTTTCAGAGGGCCATTTTCAATGCCTTAGGTGATCTTGCTTATTCATATGTTGTCGTTTATTTGGATGATGTTTTAATTATTGCCGATACGATAGATCAGGCGTTAGAAAGATTAAACACCGTCCTAGATACCCTCGTAAACACCGGATTCTCTTTCAACTTTTCTAAATGTTCTTTCTTGAAGACGTCAGTACTTTATCTGGGTTATGTGATTCATAACGGAGAAGTCCGACCAAACCCAGGTAAAGTACAAGCCTTGAGCTCTTTGCCCGCACCAACGACTGTTACACAGCTCCGGCAATTCATTGGTTTAGCTTCTTACTTTCGAAAATTTGTTTCTAAATTCTCACAGGTAATGAAATCTTTGTATGCTCTCACTTCCGGTAGCAAGAACATAAATTGGACGGATAAACATGAAAAAATTAGGCAAAAAGTAATTTCTATTCTGACCAATGAGCCGGTGCTAATGATTTTTGACCCCAAATATCCAATAGAACTACATACGGATGCTAGTTCCGAAGGATTTGGGGCTATCCTAATGCATAGGGTCGAAGGTAAAAATAGAGTAGTTGAGTATTATAGCAAGCGGACTAGCCCTGCGGAATCTAGATATCATTCTTATGAGTTAGAAACGCTGGCAGTGGTAAACGCCATCAAGCATTTTCGTCACTATCTGCACGGTCGGGAATTTCTTGTTGTCACTGATTGTAATTCTCTGAAGGCATCCAGTGACAAGGTACATTTAAATGACAGGGTTTACAGATGGTGGGCTTACCTGCAAACTTTTACCTTTGACATTATGTATCGGGAAGGCAAACGAATGGCTCATGTAGATTTCTTTTCGAGAAATCCCGTAGATCTGGATCATCGTACGATCAACAAAATTGTAGAGAAAGAAATCAATCTATCTGAAATCTCCGATGATTGGTTGTTAGCAGAACAACGTCGCGACCCACAAATCTCTGAGATCGTCCGTAAGTTGCAAAATGAAGAGCTCGCGGAAGATATTGCGAATACGTATGAATTACGGTCTGGTACACTCCATCGTAAAATACAGAGAAAAGGTAGAACTCTTTGCTTGCCCATTGTCCCAAGGGGTTTTAGGTGGTCCGTCATTAATCATGTGCATCAGTCCATTATGCACTTAGGTTGGGATAAAACGCTTGAGAAACTATACGAGTATTACTGGTTTGAAGGAATGGCGAAATATGTTCGCAAATTCGTTGAGAACTGTCATGCTTGTCGAGTTTCGAAGGCTAGTTCAGGTAAAGTACAAGCTGAACTACATCCCATACCTACGACCAGCATACCCTGGCATACGGTACACATGGATATAACGGGTAAATTAAGTGGTAAGAGTGACTCGAAAGAGTATATCATTGTTTTAGTTGATGCTTTCACGAAATTTGTATACCTGTATCATACTCGTAAATTAGATTCCTTTAATACCATTATAGCACTTAAGTCCGCTATATTTTTATTCGGCAATCCCTGCCGGGTAATAGCAGACCAAGGAAGGTGTTTTACGGGTAAAGATTTCCAAAATTTCTGCCAGAATAGACATATTAGACTTCACTTAATAGCAACTGGTGCGAGTAGGGCCAATGGACAGGTAGAGCGTGTTATGAGTACGCTGAAAAATATGTTAACGACGGTGGAAACGACCGGGCGATCTTGGCAAGACGCGATTGGGGAGATACAACTGGCCTTGAATTGCACTACCAATCGTGTAACCAAATCAAGTCCTCTGGAATTATTAATTGGGAAGGCAGCTAGGCCCTACGGTTTATTGTTGCCTGATAATATTGAGGAAAAGGAAGTAGACATCTTCAATGTAAGGCAACAAGCGATACGGAACATAGAGACTTGCGCCAGTTATGATAAAGACAGGTTTGACAAAACGAAAGCGAAGATAGTTAGGTTTAATCTCGGTGACTTTGTGTTACGTAAGAACGAGGAGAGAAACCAAACAAAGCTAGATCCGAAATTCAAGGGTCCATTCGTGATAACGGAAGTTTTAGAGGGGGATAGATATATTTTAAAAACTCTAGATGGCAAACGATCATATAAGGATAGACACGACAAGTTGAGGAAGATGCCAGATGGTTGTATTCCTGCTGAGTTGGATGTCTGCGGTGATGACAGCGACGGTGATAATAACGATGCGAGCACATTGATCTCTGGGAATCATTAACGCCGCATTGTGGTCATAGTAATATACCCAGTGTAGTGTATGCGCCTTTTTATAATACTCCCAGTGTAGTGTATGCGCCTTTTATAATTCTCCCAGTGTAGTGTGTGCGCCTTTTATAATTCTCCCAGTGTAGTGTATGCGCCTTTTATAATACTCCCAGTGTAGTGCTTGTATTTCTATAATATCCTCACTGGTGCCCTGCGCTTATTATAATATCCTCACTGGTGCCCTGCGCTTATTGTAATATCCTCACTGGTGCCCTGCCCTTATTATAATATCCTCACTGGTGCCCTGCGCTTATTATAATATCCTCACTGGTGCCTTGTGCTTTCTATAATATCCTCACTGGTGTCTTGTGCTTTTTGTTATGCATCCAACGTGGTTATGCGATTCAACAAACTGAGATCTTTGTGTGGAGTCGAAAATGATCTGTCGTGTCATTGCGGTCTGACTGGTGATTTACGGAGTGCAACTGGCACTTTGAATACAAACTATAACACTAGTTTGAGTTCTTTTTCATTTCCTTGCTTGTCAAATTTTTGAACAGAGCTTTGTTGCTGAATTGGACCCTTGACTTATTTGGAACATCTAATCGAATGGTAAATAATATCAGTTACACCGAGTCTAATGTTAAAACTCTGTATTTTAGCTGCGCACGAGGACGTGTGATAGTTAGTATGGCCGTGTCAGAGATGAAATGAAAACCGGAGCCTTCCCTGTGCGATTTTGAGGAGGCCTTTTAATGCTTTAGCCCAGATTTTATCATAACTGTAATTAAGTAATTGTCATCTGTAATTGTTTGACATTTGTGAAAAGCGAAAGTGGGTTCGAGGTGACAACTGGTCGCTGAACGTAGCCACGGTCACGGGATAAACGTTTTGCCTGACGAAGGTGTGGATCGGTTGTATTGTTCTCCCTAGAAATCACATAGAATTGTACTTTAGAGATGTCGATATAATGGGACACACGTTGTATGAGGAATCAATCTCCAGACAGAAACTGCCTAGCAACGGCGTTTGGATCTTTCTCGATGTTTCCAAGGAGTATATAACAAACTTCTGACAGATATTGCCTAGCAACAACGATTGGAACCTTCTCGATGTTTCCAGCGAGAATATAACAAACAAATGCAGTCGGATTACGAAAAAGATTTTAATCAGAGAGGCATTCGTGTGATCGCCTTGGAAAGTGATACATCGAGTAATTTTTTCCGAGTGATTCAGCAAACGTATTTTTTTTGTGTTATAAAATTGTTTAAAGTTTTCCCGTTGACCGTGGATTCGTTTGAACCCCGGATCATTGTTTATAGCGTAAATTAAATTCAATATTTGTAAATTTATTAATCGTTAATTTTCATTATTCGTTAAATTAGTAAATCGTAAGATATATTATTCGTTTCTTTTATTGTTCGATAAAACTTATTATTCTTTAATCTAATTAATAATTTAATTTATCATTTGTTAATCAATCATATCATTTATAAAAATTCATTATTCATAATATTTGTAAAACCTTGTTTATTCGTGTAAATATATTCTCTGTTTTGTAAAACAATGGCTAATTCAAACGAAGAATCGTTACGCGCCTTAAATCCTAATGTTTACCCGACATATATATATATATATATATATATATATATATATGTGTGCGTGCAATGGTAAATATGACGGCTTATTTTTATGAGTCACTTGCATTATCAATGGAAGTGAATGTTATAAATACCGCCTACTTTACAACATGCGTGTATATATATATAGTGGTGAACATAAGTGAAAATTATATGCATAGTTATAAATGTTGTTTGTTTACTGGTGGATAGCATCAGTGTTTGGTTTCGTGAGTGGCGTACAAATACTTTACAGTTCCACTGTGTGGATTGCTATTCATGTTCTTCCATCCGTCGTTCAGAAAATGGTTGATGAGTTCGCCATCAGTTCTGTACACACATATAAAAATAGTTAATGTATATATGTAGTATCGTGAGTGAGAGGCCTGGGAGTTGGCGGGTGAACCGCGTGGAATGTCGCGAGAGCCGAGGCGTTTGTTTTTGATCGCGTAGTTTTGGAAAGAGGAGACCTACGTGATCTTGGCCACGAGCGGTTGCCAAGGGACGGGAGAAAAGGAATCAACAAACGGAGTTTGCGAGTGGCGTTGCCGAGAGAGTGTTGATTGCATTTTGTGAACGTCGAGTCGTTATCTAATTATTTAGTTGTGCGGTTTTCTGTACGTTTGGTGTGAATAGTTCAGGTTGAACAACAATCGTCTTTTTCTGTCCGATTAACATCTGTATCATCCATTCCTTGTAAATATATTATATCACGATATTACATTTTTGGGGGCTCGTCCGGGATTGGACAAGACAGAAAACGAAACGGTTTAACAGAGCTATTCGAGCTAGTTGTGAATTTACCGGTACGCGGTGCGATAAAAGACGATATCGTTGACTGTTTAAGTTTGTGTAGTGTGAAAAATGGCAAACGTCGGGGACGAACGATTGTCGGGTGAAGAGGGTTCGACGCTGGAGGAGCTGAGGAGTAAGCTCGCGCGAATGAACCTCCCTATATCTGGTGCGAGGTCAGTGCTGATTGCAAGGCTGAATCGGGCGTGTAGGGCTGGACAATCGTATCCTAAGGGATCGACGGGCGGTGAAGAGCTAACCGGTCAACGAGATTTAGGATATGTACAGAGAGCTGAGCGTGATTGTAACGAAGATGAAAATTTTGAGAAAATGAATACGAAGGAGTTGAAGGAGCGCCTCGCTAGTTTGGGTTTAAAAACGACGGGAAGAAAAGTAGAATTACGCGCACGGCTACAAGCGGCCATGGATGGTAATGACATATCGTCGGAAGAAGAAAGCGACGACGAAAGTGAGTATGAAGATGACAAAAAAGACGCAAGAGGATACAAGAGAGGTACGCGAAGGGTGTATCAGGACCGTGATGAATATTGTCGAAGGGCATGTGTTGGTTCGACACTGAGTTTTAGAGACGTCGAAGATGCATTAGAGTCGTTTAGTGGCAACAAAGGTGAAAATGTCGAACGATGGTTCGAGTCGTTCGAGGAAGTCGCTGATACGTGCATGTGGTCGGATGGGCAGAAGGCAGTCTACGCGAGGAAGCTGCTGAAGGGATCAGCGAAAATATTTGCGAGCTTCGAGTGTCATGCCAGGACTTGGCATGAGTTGAAGAGGGGGCTAGTGAAAGAATTTTCGAGGAAGGTCAACAGTAGGCAAGTACATCAGAAACTTGAAGAAACAAAAAAGGAGAGTGATGAAGCATGTTTGGCTTACATGTACCGCATGCTCGAAATAGCCAACCATGTGGACATAGAGGAGGAAGCAAAGGTGGAATACATCGTGGATGGAATAATAGACGACGAGAACAATAAGGCTATATTGTACGGCGCTACATCAATCAAAGAGTTGAGGAAGAGGTTAGTGATGTACGAAGAGCAGAAGAGTCGCAGAGTAAAGTCGATTGTGAAGCCGGCTAAAACCCAGAAGAACGGGAAGCCCAGTCAATCTGTAGATGCAATGAAGAAAAGAAGATGCTTCATTTGCGGTAGTGAGGATCATCTAAGTGTTAAGTGTCCGGAGAGGGGAGAAGGTGTTAGGTGTTCCGAGTGCAGCGGATTTGGACATATTGCAGCGAGGTGTACGGCACGACCGAAAGAGACTTGCGTAGTGTCAAGATCCGAAAAGGGGAAGTATGTGAAGGAAGTGGCGATAGATGATTGTAGGTTTGTGGCACTAGTGGATACGGGTAGTGATCTCACGTTCATTCGATCAGACGAGTATGCGAGGTTAGGGTCACCACCCCTAGGTAAATGCACGCTTAAGTTCGACGGTGTTGGTTCCGCTGGCAATGAGACCTGGGGTGAATTCACCAAGGTAATGACGGTTGATGGGTGTAAACTGCCAATCACTTTGCACGTTGTTTCAAACAAAATATTGACGAAGCACGGCCTGTTGTTAGGCACTGATTTTCTGGATCAGGTAGAGTTACGGGTTAAACGAGGCGAAGTGACTTTCTTGCGGCTTGACGAACAGATTAACAAAGACGTGCCGGATGTGTTTAGAGTTAACGTGGTAGAACAGACCGACGAAACAGACCTAACACACGTACGGGAACCGCATTATCGTGAAGCGATTCGCGATATCGTTAGGGGGTATAGGCCGGAGAAAAAGCGGGACGTTGGGATAACGGCAAAAATCGTTTTAAAGAGTGACAAACCTGTGGTTCGAAGGCCGCGATGATTGGCGCCTTCGGAGAAAAAAGAGGTGGACGAGTTGATGGAATTATGGACAAATGAAGGCACAATAAAACCGTCAAACTCAGAATATGCAAGTCCCATAGTTGTAGTTAGAAAGAAAGATGGTTCTATCAGAGTCTGTGTTGATTTTCGCGAGCTTAATGAACTTATTGAGTGTCCACATTTCCCATTGCCTTTAATTGATGATATTTTAGATGCGTTGCAAGGTACTCAGTTTTTCACAACGTTGGATTTAAAGAATGGTTTTTTTCACGTGTGTTTAGACAAAGACAGCCGAAAATATACATCTTTCGTTACGCCATCGGGGCAATATGAATTTTTGAAGTTGCCGTTTGGTTTAAAGATTTCACCCATTGTGTTTCAGAAGTATATTTCGATGATCTTTAAGGAACTAGTAGGTAAAGGTATTGTTATCGTGTATATGGATGACATTATTATTCTTGCAAAGAATTTAGAGGAGGCGTGGGAACGTTTGCAAATGGTCATAGAGTTAGCTGAGCAGTATGGGCTAATTATAAACTGGGGAAAATGTCGTTTTCTGCAGCAGGAAATTGAATATTTGGGGTATATAGTCTCAAAAAATACCATAAGGCCGTCTACACATAAAACTAGGGCAGTAGCAAACTTTCCCAAGCCAACATCTGTTAAAAAGGTTCAGAGTTTTTTGGGACTTACGGGGTACTTTCGAAAATTTATTAGGGGATACGCGAAGATTGCTAAGCCTTTGACGGATTTGTTGAAAAAGGAGGTAAAATTTCAGTTCGGCGATCGAGAAGTAGAGGCCTTTGAAATCTTGAAAACAGCGCTTGTCAACGAACCAGTGTTAAAGTTGTATAGAATGGGCGCGGAGACTGAGTTGCATACAGACGCGTCCGCAGAGGGTTACGGAGCAATTTTAATGCAACTAGATCTGGACGATGGAAAATTCCATCCGGTCTACTTTGCCAGCGGAAAAACAACTCTCGCCGAGGCAAAGTACACCAGTTACGAACTGGAAGTACTAGCAATTGTAAAAGCGTTGAACAAGTTTAGAATATATCTGTTAGGTATGCCGTTTACTATCGTCACGGATTGCCAAGCGTTTGCTATGACAATGAAAAAGAAAGATTTGTGTGTGCGTGTAGCCAGATGGGCCTTGTTACTAGACGAGTTTAAGTATCAGGTGTGTCATAGGCCAGGTAAAAGCACGCAGCATGTGGATGCTCTGAGTAGAACCCCCCTGCCGAGCACTATGTATGTAACGGAAAGTGAAGACGGGCTGATTGCACGGTTGAGAAGTGCACAGAACAAGGACGTTGAAGTCCGTAGGATTTTAGACGCCGCAACGTGCAATCAGGTCGATGGGTATGTAATAAGGAACAATATTTTGTATAAAGAGTGTAAGGATGATGTGTTAATAGTAGTACCGAAGGCTATGCAGGTTCAGGTAGTCAGGCAGGCGCACGAGCGTGGGCATTTTGGGGTCACCAAAACAGAAGCTATAGTCAAGAAGGACTTTTGGTTTAAGGGGCTACGTGAAAAGGTCGAGCATGTGGTATCTAACTGTCTCGATTGTATCCTAGCCGAACGAAAATTGGGCAAGCAAGAGGGATATCTAAATCCGTTAGACAAAGGTGACACACCGTTAGACACTTACCATATTGACCATGCGGGCCCTATGACAGCTACAAAGAAAAGATACGCACACATCTTTGTAGTAGTGGATGCGTTCACGAAGTTTACGTGGCTTTATCCTACTAGATCTACTGATACCGCGGATGTTATCGATCGACTGAAGAAGCAAGCGGCTGTTTTTGGGAACCCACGACGAATTATCTCTGATCGGGGAACAGCGTTCACATCCAACGCGTTCCAAGAGTATTGCGAAGAGGAAAATATAAAGCATTTATTAGTCACGACGGGGGCGCCGAGGGGGAACGGGCAGGTAGAGAGGGTAAACAGGACACTCATACCTTTACTAAGTAAACTGACTGCCCCTAAACCCGATGATTGGTATAAACATGTCGACCAAGTACAGAAATACCTGAATTTTACATTAAACAGGAGCACGGGAAAAACTGCTTTCCAGCTACTTGTCGGGGTCGAGATGCAAACTAAAGAAGACCCACAGATCCGAAAATTGGTTGAAGAAGAATGGGTGGTGGAAAATTGCTGCTACTCAAGAGGAAAATCGGAGGCACTACAACAAAAGAAGAAAAGGTGCGAAACAGTACCTAAGTGGAGAGTTGGTGGCCATAAAGAGAACGCAGTTTGGCCCAGGATTAAAACTGGAAGGAAGATTTTTGGGTCCGTACCGGATAGTGCGAGCAATGCGGAATGATCGCTACATTGTGGAGAAGGTAGGAGAGCATGAGGGGCCAAAACGGTCATCAACTACTGCTGATTTTATGAAACCTTGGGTCATAAACGCCGAAAGTGACGCATCTGATGACAGCGAGATAGAAGGCAACATCTGAGGGCAGATGTTATTGCAGAATGGCAGAGTGTAGTATCGTGAGTGAGAGGCCTGGGAGTTGGCGGGTGAACCGCGTGGAATGTCGCGAGAGCCGAGGCGATTGTTTTTGATCGCGTAGTTTTGGAAAGAGGAGACCTACGTGATCTTGGCCACGAGCGGTTGCCAAGGGACGGGAGAAAAGGAATCAACAAACGGAGTTTGCGAGTGGCGTTGCCGAGAGAGTGTTGATTGCATTTTGTGAAAGTCGAGTCGTTATCTAATTATTTAGTTGTGCTGTTTTCTGTACGTTTGGTGTGAATAGTTCAGGTTGAACAACAATCGTCTTTTTCTGTCCGATTAACATCTGTATCATCCATTCCTTGTAAATATATTATATCACGATATTACATATATATATTATTTATTTTTTTTTATATATATAATTTTCGTTTGGATCTGTTCCTTTGTACGAATACTGTATCCCTGTATATAATATAATATATATAATATGTTATAATTATGTTAGTTGTTATTTATTATATATAGTTTCCTTAACTCTCTCCCCCTTTTTCTTGTTTTTTTTTTTTTTTTTTTTATTAGTACCTAACATTGCTATTATGATGCTGTATTGTATTGCATTGGCTGTTATTTGTATGTGCGCGCGACGAATTTTTCAACATGGTCGCTCGCGTGTCTCTTTGGTATGGCGCTGGTTTAATGTCAACAGTAACGTGTTGCTGAAATAACTAATTAATTGTTAATCACTATAATTTTATTTAGTAGTGTTTTGTAATATTGTTTTGTGTTTCATGATATTGTGTGTGTCAATACCGTGTGCTACTTTAATGCGATAGCATGGATTGTATTGTTACCGAATTTCAATAGTCATTGTTTCGATTATACGTGACTTGCATTTATGTAAGTCTCGTTTAATTTAGTTAATGTTTTGTGTATTGTGTTACCAGTTATTTCGTGTAGCATAACTTTATTCCTTTGCACCGAGTTCAGTCATGTCTTGTCGTTAATATTTAGTTAGTCTATCTTGATTAATATATATATTTAACAAATATTTAAGAAACAATGGCGAGTGTAGTGGAATCGTTGGACGAAGAAATGGTTTTGATATTGTCGGAAAAGCGTAAAGCATGGGATGCGAACTTTCGCGATATGAGTGCAAAACTCGCCGAATTACAAAGCGGCTTATTCGAACTTAAAACAAAACAAGAACCTAAAACACCCGTATCGCCGCCGACAACGCAACAAGAGACGGTCCAGCCGAGTGGACATACCCAGCCAATTAAGCTGAAAGATGCGATCGAATCGGTGCCAGTGTTTGACGGATATCGACCATCGGTATTCCACTTTCTAAGAGCTTGTGAACGCGCGCGAAATATGATTCCCAGATATCAAGAACCTCAATTGGTAAAATTGTTAGTAAATAAGCTCCGTGGACACGCGCTCCTCGCCATCGAAGACACAGAATTAATGAGTCTAAACGATTTCGGAAACAAATTAAAGGATCTATTCGGCCCAAAGAAATTTCTTAACGAATATAAAGGGGAATTAGGAACGATATTTCAACGACCCGGGGAAGACATATTACATTATATGGATCGCGTTAGAAATCTTAGATTGGCAATAATGGACGGAGAAAGAGGCGACTACGGCATCATATCCCCCGATATCCAAGATACTATAGATTGGGAAACGAAAGAAGCTTTCGTTAAAGGACTTCCGAACGAGGTATATGTGCGAGTAAAAATAGCAGGGTACCATACTTTAGAAGATGCGTATCGTCAAGCCGTCAAAGCAACACACGAATTGAAACAAATAACCGATAGAACGCGACCCCAACGACCGACACCCTCGAACTATTACAGACGCGACAACGCACATCCTTCGAACACTAACAACAATATCAGGAACAACCGCCAAGATCGAAGATCGCTACCTCCATCGCAGAATTTTTTGAATTCTACAAGACAAAATATCACGTGTAACTATTGCAAAAAACCCGGGCATCTAGTGAAAGACTGTTACAAATTTAAAGCCCGAGTAGATGCCGAATTAATCGTACCCTATGCTTCGAGACCATCGGGAAACCAAACACGTCCTTCGGGAGAATGGGGCGAGCCACGAAGGAACGATACGCCGAATCGCCCAAGAGTACAGGCGGCAACCAGGCGACCGGCGCCGACGGCAACAAACACAACAAGGACAGCCATCCCCGCGAGATCGACTCCACCACCCATAACGAGAGACAGAGCGAACGCAATGCCGACCATAAGATCGAACGAACAACCACTAAATATTGTGGGGGAGTCATCCCACAACCAAACGAGGTCACAGACAGAGAATCCAGAATCTCAAGGCAAAAGGAAAAGAGTGAAGCACAAGCAACCGGCGAAGGAAAATCATCAGGAGTTGAATTCAGATTCGGAAGGCGACCTCTCCGAATTATTTCAATAAAATTTAACGATTCCCCAACGACCCCAACTGCACGAATAGTTTCCCCAGATCTAAAGACTAAGACGAGTTTATTATTAGACTCTGGATCGGAAATCAACATTATCAAGAAACCTGCTATACTCGATTCAGCCATCATCGACGAAAAGGAATCAATCGAAGTGCGAGGAATTACGGCAACGAGCCTGGTCTTCTTAGGGCAGACGGTAATACAGATTGCGGGCCATCCGGTTGTTTTTCATGTAGTCGATGATTCATTGCTAATCGATCAAGACGGAATCCTAGGATCCGAATTTTTTGCAGGTTGTAAGGCTCGTTTAGATTATGAGGGAAAACATATCAGATGGGGAAATATTTATATTCCCTTCGATACTAAAGAAAAAATAATTATACCGAAGCGAAGTTCAATAACGTGTTCGATTAATATCGCTAATCCAGAGATAAAAGAGGGATTTATTCCAAGAATCGAGCCGAACAAGGGAATCTATCTTGGTAATGCAGTTGTGAGGAATCATAAAGGAAAAGGTTACATAAGAGTAATAAATACTACTTCGAGAGATTACGTATTTACAACACCAACGATGGTAATTAAAGAATTTGAAAATCCCCCCCCCCCGCCCCCGCTTCCTAGGACAGCGTGCAATACAGTTCTAAGATCGGAGGAAAGTAGATACGATAAAATAAATGAGTTACTACGACTCGAACATTTGAACGAAGAAGAAAAGGAAAATGCTAAAAAATTGATTCGTAATAATCAAGATAGGTTTCATATTCCAGGAGATACATTGGAAGCAACCGAAGTTCTGGAACATAGGATAATTACAACGGATAATATACCCATCAATACTAAACAGTATCGATATCCACCAATACATCGAGAAGAAATAAATCGACAGGTCCAAGAACTACTAGATACGGACGTAGTGGAACCATCAATATCTCCATATATCTCCCCGTTATGGATTGTGCCCAAAAACCCGATTCGCAAGGAAATAAGCGCTGGAGATTAGTCATCGATTATAGAAAATTGAACGATAAAACGATTGGCGATGCCTTCCCACTACCCAACATTACAGAAATATTGGATCAATTAGGAAGTGCAAAATATTTTTCCACGTTTGACTTGGCATCGAGCTTTCACCAGATCCGTATGTCACAGGAAGATGCCCACAAAACTGCATTTTCGACACCATACGGGCATTTTCAATTCAAAAGAATGCCCTTTGGATTAAAAGATGCCCCAGCAACATTTCAACGTTTGATGAATTCAATATTATCTGGTCTGCAAGGAATAGAACTATTCGTCTATCTGGATGACATAGTGCTTTATTCCACGTCTCTCCAAGAACACGAAATTAAATTTAATAAATTAATGGAAAGACTGAGGAAAGCTAAATTACGATTACAACCTGATAAGTGCGAATTTTTACGACACGAGGTGAATTATTTAGGACATATAATTAGTGAGGATGGCGTGAAACCCGACCCAAAGAAAGTCGAAGCCGTATCAAAATTTCCACGACCAAAGAGGGCGAAAAATATCAAACAATTTCTGGGACTAGCAGGATATTACAGAAGATTTATACCCCGATTTCCCCAATGTCGCGAAACCATTGACACAACTATTAAAGAAAGACACTTCCTTTAAATGGACAGAAAATCAAGAAAACGCATTCAATAATTTAAAGACAGCGTTAGTGACGAAACCCATCCTGCAATATCCAGACTTTTCGAAACCCTTTAACCTTACTACAGACGCATCAGGATATGCAATAAGCGGTGTACTGAGTCAAGGGCCAATCGGAAAGGATTTGCCGATTGCGTATGCCTCAAGGCTATTAAATCCCGCCGAACAAAACTACTCTACCATAGAAAAGGAGTGTCTGGCAATTGTTTACAGCGCAATGCACTTCCGACCGTATCTTTACGGAAGAAAGTTTACCATCGTAACCGATCATAAACCTTTAGTGTGGATGCATTCTATCAAAGATACTACTTCAAGAATTTGGAAATGGAAATTAAAGTTATCGGACTTCGAATTTGATATTGTATACAAAGAAGGCAGGGCGAACGCAAACGCAGACGCATTATCTAGGAACCCTCCGGAAGTTTGTTTACCAATCAGAAAGAGAGAGGAAGTCTCACCGATTCGCTATCCTATCTCAAAAAGATTCGAAATAGATACGTCAACCGAAGACTCTCCCATATTCGAAGCTAAACCACACGTCTTGCCTCAATCCAGTGATTCTAAAAATCAAGGAAAGGGTTTTACCCGAAAACATTTTACAATAGAAGAAACCCCCATAAAATATTTAGACCAAGCATTAGCAGAAATCGATGTAAGTACAGATAGAGAAATAACCAATCGAGAAAAAGAAGGCACGGATACAACAAGCGAAAAAGAGACCTCCACTGTAATTCCAGAACTAATTCAACAACGAGAAAAGGACACGAGACCTACGATAATTGCGGAACTAAGAATTTCAGAAACCCGAGACTCAATTGCGAGAGTAAATGACCATAAAGTAGTATTTATAGATATACATGGCAATCCGATAGATAAAGGAGCCTTACAAATGAAGGAAACGGGAAAATTACCTCGTTATGAAGATTTAATGTTAGAAAAAGCAAGATTGAATTACGATTCTGGAAAATACATTGTATTCCTACCGATAAAGGAAAATAGAAATATTCCAATAACACCAGAAAATTTATTAAACTCGCTAAGATCTCTATTAGACGCAGTAAATGAAAAACAGTTAACTTCGTTCAGCATTAGCAAAGGAAACTTGGAGGAAATACCCTGGCGATATACAATCAGAAAATTAAAGGAAATATTTACGGAAAAAACCTTAACCATCACCATTTGCACTGGGGAAGTAATTACCCCATCTGTGGAAGCGCGGAACAACATAATACGAGAAAAACATGAATCAAGCGTAGCAGGACACAAAGGAATAACAAAAACTTATCAAAGAATACGACAACATTACTATTGGGAAAATATGAAAAAGGAAATTCAAGATTACGTAAGAACATGTAAGGAATGTCAATTGAAGAAACTCACAAGAATAAAAGCAAAGCAACCAATGGTACTTACAGACACACCAGGTAAAGCGTTCGATAAGGTTAGTATGGATATTATAGGTCCATTACCAAAAACCCAAAAGGGAAACGAATATATATTAACTATCCAAGACTTATTAACAAAATACTCAATTGGGATTCCACTAGGAGGAATCTCTTCAGCGGAGATAGCGGACGTTCATGTAAAGCGATTTATTTGTCGTTTCGGGTCACCGAGAGCTATTCTCACTGATCAAGGAACGAACTTTACATCCTCACTAATGAAGAAAGTAGCAAAGAGATTCCGCATCAAACAATATACCACGACGGCATATCATCCACAAAGTAACGGTTCAATCGAAAGATCTCACCACGTGCTGATAGAATATCTCAAATTATACATTGAAAATTCCAAAAATTGGGACGAATGGGTAGAATTAGCTATGTTTTCCTATAATACCTCTGTACACGAAGGAACGAAATTCTCCCCGCACGAATTAGTTTTTGGACATCTAGCCAGAGAACCTACTGGTGAAGTAATAATCGAAGAGAACATGGAACCAACTTACGCAGAATATGTCGAAGATCTGTTCGATAAAATTAACACCGTACAACGAATGGCAAGAGAAAATTTGATAAAATCCAAACTAAGATCAAAAGAATATTACGACCGACGAATCAACCCCCAAGATTTTAAAGTAGGAGATTCGATATATTTACTAAAAGAACCCAGTAAAGGAAAATTCTCCGATCAATATACTGGACCATACAAAGTGCTAGAAATCTTGCAGAACCAAAACGTCAAGATCGAAGTAAAAGGGATTCCGCGAACGGTGCATTTAAACAAGTTAAAACTAGCGCATAATCGAAATAAGCAATGAATAAAGCGATTTCAGTGGGCAACGTAGTGCGGTAGTATATGTTATAGTGCTGTTCGTCGAATACTACAGATATCGAACACCTAAAAGGAAAAAGGAAAATTATTATACGTGTTTCAATTATTGCTTAAATATAAAACGTGTTAACTCAATGAACAATTAACTAGTGAAAGTGAAAGTTACCTTGTGAACAAGTGATCAACATACAAGAAAGTGTACGTGCAAGTATAGGTTATGGATCGTTGTTCGTGGAATACAATGTATGACAGCTACCTAAAATAAGTGAATAAATTAGTTTCAATTGTCTCGGTGCAAAATACAAGGTTACTAAATGTTATAATTATATTATGGATAAATCAAAAGGAGGTGTAACACTGTTCGTCGAATAATACAGATAGCGAAAACCTAAAAAGAAAAAGGGAAAATTATTATGTGTACTCCAATTATTGTTTGAATATACAACATGTCGATTCAATAAATAATTAAAAGAGGGGAAGTGAAAGTTACCTTGTAAACAAGTAATCATCATACAAGAAGGTCTACATGCAAAATAGGTTATGGCTCCCTGCTTGCGGAACACCATGTACCAGCTGAAAATAAACGAACGAATTAACTTCAATTGCCTTAATGCAAAGAGCAGCATCGCTAAATGTTATAACGGTGCTGTGGAGGCGTGGCACTGTTCGTCGAATGACACAGATAGCGGAAACTTGGAAAAAGAAAAGAAGTTTATTACGAGTGTTCCAATTACTGTTTGAATGTAAAACGTGTTAGTTCAACGAATAACGAAAACAGTGAAAGTGCAACTTACCTCGTGAACAATCAATCACCATACAAGGAAGTGTACATGCATGGATTTCGCAGATTAACAAGAAGAAATAAAATAGCTGATAAATATAGAAAGTGGTTAGAAAATAATTAAGATAGATTAATTGAGAGTTAGTAACAAATATAACCGGAGTAAAAGGATATTTTATTATGTATTAGTCTACGTAGTATTGTTATATTATTATATCTAACATGTAGAAATGGATTTTGTACGCATATATGTATATAATTCCAATCCAAGTAGCATTCATAATATTTATTTTCACTGATAACAAGTACGTAAAACCTAAAATAAAACAAAGGTATTAACAATAAAAAAAAAACAAAAAAAAAAGAAAAAGGGGAAGAAGAAAAAAAAAAGAAGAAGAAAAAGGAAAGAAAAAAATATAATATATATAAATATAAAATTTTCTTTTTCTATAAAAGGTTATTCCTATTTCTGATAAACTCGAGAAATGAAAACATTGTACCATGATACACTGACGCAAAGATACACACCACACAGAAGAAACTAATAGAGAACGCTTTAAGCTTGGCAAACTCACCGCCCGACGAATTTGCATACACCATAACCAAAACCCAGGACACATGGCTTTGATTGTTATTTAATAAGGTTTTGGGTTTATAAAATAACGATTCACTTAGATTCGTTTTCTCCAATATATTTCAGTCTTATAACACGTCTTACCACACAGGAATCTCCAAGTCAATAGAACAACGTGGTCGACTTCTAAGACAAAAGAGCGTCGTTAGAAGTCGTACCAACTCAGCTTGTAGTAAGCAGCGATCGTACCAACTTAACATTTCTCAACACTCCCCTTTGATCGCTAGTTTCTACAAGCCCCATAGCTTTGGTAAATTGCTGAGTCTTAATCCTATTTAAGCCTTTGGTGAGAATGTCAGCCACATTCTCACGACTAGGTACATAAGTATAATCTAGTATCCCCCTCGATACGCAGTTCTTAACGTAAAAGTAACGCACTTGGACGTGCTTAGAATTCTCAGCAACTATTTCGTCCTTTGACCATGAAATAGCTCCGATATTATCGCAGAATATCTTGCAGGGGCGAGGGCAATATGACAGTTGACCCAATTCCTTTAACAGTAAAGAAATCCACACTGTTTCCCTTGCTGCTTCCTGCATTGCCACAAATTCCGCTTCGCACGTCGATTGAGCTATAATCGGTTGTTTTTTGGATAGCCAGGATATCGCACCACCAGCGAGTATGAACACATACCCGCTCCTGGATTTCCTGTCTACCGTACAACCCGCAAAATCCGAGTCGCAAAACACCTTCAGATGTTGCCCGGTCCTTTGGTATACTAACTTCAAGTCTTTGGTCTTTAGTAAATATCTGAATACCCGCTTCACTGCTTTCCAATCGGATACAGTCGGATTCGCGAATCTTTGGCTTAGTTTCCCTATTGCACACGCAACATCAGGAGGACTTACTGTAGCTACATACATTATGTGCCCCACAGCTTGTTCATATAATTTACTGTCGAAAGGCTCAACACGTTCAATATCAAAACCAGCCTCACATTCTCTAGCTAGCGGTGTCGACACTCCCACCACCCCAACCTCACGAGTAATGTCAAACAGATCCAGCATTTGACCTATCTGTACAGATTGATCGAATACTACAGTGGTGCTGTTTGGCTTACTCAGGTGGATGAACAGAAATTGAGTGTCTACACCTAGCATTCTAACATCTAATTTGTCCTTAATCCTAGTTTTGAATATCTCAATCCACTCATTCGTCCCAAACACAAGGATGTCGTCCACATACACAGCTACAATAAATTTTTTAGACGCATCCACATACACACATGGACCACTCACTCATGGGTTCAGACTCATACCTCTTAAAATGCTATTGATGTGTCTAAACCACATTCTTCCAGCTTGCTTCAGTCCATACAGGCTCTTTTTGAGCTTACACACAAATCTAGTTCTGTCTTTACCTGGAAATCTAAAGAGTTCTGGTTGCTCCATGTGTATATCCTCATCCAGAGGGTTGTTGAGATACGCACATTCCACATCGATGTGCTCGTAAACCCACTCATTTTTCGCACATAGAGCAAGCAGAATTCTTAGAGTTCTGCGTTTTGCTATTGGATTAAAGGTTTCTGAATAATCTACTCCAGGCCTCTGCCAGAATCCCCGAGCTACTAGCCTAGCCTTATACCTATCAGGGTCTCTCTTTATCACAAGCACCCACTTACAGTCTATAACGTTTTTATTTAAGGGTCTTTGCACAATGTCCCACACATCTTTACTTTTTAGATTGTCTAGTTCCTTCCTTATTGCATCAGTCCATTTTTGAGCGTCTGGCCCCCTCAGGGCTTCATACACATTCACAGGTACACACACGTTTTGAGTTTTACAAACAGTCGCAGTGTGAGCACAACAATCACATATTCTTGGTTTGTGTAGTCTTGCCGACCTCCTCGGCACAAACGGTACACTCACAGTATTCACTGGATTGTCCTCACACGTTAAACTGTCCATAAAGTAGTCGGTTTCCCCTTCGTCGTTTTCTCCGTCACTCTGTGTCTCGACGTCAGTTTGACCGGCTTCTCCCCTATGTTCAAAGGTTTCTACATCCCATATCCATTCCGAGGACTTATCCTTTATATGGTTAGTTTCCGCCTTAGCGCTCTTGTAGGGAAACGTGTTCTCCTCGAACCTGACATGACAGGATATTATCACCTTTTGGATCTTCGGTAGGTAAATTCTATAACCTTTGACCTGTCTGTCATATCCCACAAATATCCCCTCATCCGCTCTGCTCTCGAATTTTCCTCCGCTTGGACTCTTTAGATGCCAGACTCTGCATCCAAACACTCTCAGTCTGTTTATCTCCCCTTGGAGGTCACATCCCTTACCCTTCCATAATTCCAGTGGGATCTTGTCTCCGATGGCAGCGGATGGGCATAGGTTTCTTATGTGGCATGCCGTGTTCACAGCCTCCCCCCACAGATAGTCAGGGAGTCCAGATTGGATGAGTAAACATCTGGACATCTCGACCAGGGTTCTGTTCGCTCGTTCAGAGACCCCATTTTGTTCAGGGTTTCTAGGAACAGTTTTCCTGTGTAAGATGCCTTTCTCCTTCAGGTAGTTCTCGAAGTTTTCTCCTGTGTACTCACCCCCGTTATCTGTTTGAAGGGCACTTATCTTGGATTGGTGTAAAGCCTCCACCTCCGCCTGGTACTCCTTGAAGCACTTGAGTACTTCATTCTTCCTACTGATGATTCTGACGTTGACACATGTGGTGGGCTGTCTTCGGAAATGGTACTTTTGTCATTTTCCCTTTCACGCAGACCCCGCATGGTTCCTCATGTATCCTAGAGCCCTCCTTCACGTTCCTCACAGGGATCTTTCTCATCGCGTCCCCATGTAGATGACCTAACCTCTCATGCCATGACGCGATACCTTTGTACGCCTTAGCTTCAATAACCTCGGCGTGGTCGTCATCATTTCCAGGTTCTTCTTGATCGTTCTCCATGGAAACGTTTGCTACATGCCTCTCAGGTGGTATTGTCTCTAGGTAGTACACGTTGTCTCCTACCTTTGAGTTAAATACCACATCCCCATGCCAATTGAGTGATCGAGATTAGATTTACATATAATTCAGGCACCCACAGGGCGTTCGACAAGGATAGACTCCACCCGCCACAGGCTTTGGTCATCTTCACGACGATCGTGCCTTTTCCCTTGACTTCCAGGTACCCCTTACCAATCCGGATCTGTCCAGTCGCAGGCACGAAGTCCACGAACCGATACCTATCCGGGGTCATATGGTTTGAGGCTCCCGAGTCAAGATAGCTGATCCTGTCCCTTTCCACGTGGTTGATAGATGATAAAGCCAGTGTGGAGATAAGTCCCTTGGATCTCGGTTTATCTTCCGATCCTTTCTCCACTTTGTTTTCTGGGTCTTTCTCTTCCTTGTCTTCTTTTCCCTCATGGCAGTTGTACGATATGTGGCCTCGTTTTCCACATTTATAGCATTTTTTATCCTAAGGGTTTTTGTGCTTTTTCTTAGCGCCATCTTGATTTTGTTGGGGCTTGGTCTTCGATTGTTTGCAAGCCGCCATTGCACTGTTCTTCTCGGAGGGACCCATGGCCGCTTCCATTCTCCTTTCCTCAAGTAGGAGATCGGATTTCACGACCCTCGAGGTTAGATTCTTATCGAGTCTCACCGTCCTAAGATATGTCGCGTAGTTTGGGTCCGCCACGAGGCCGGCTAAGATGAAACACGCCATCATGTGGTCTTCGATTCTTAAACCTGCGTTTAATCCTAACTGGATTAATACCGCAATTACAATGCGCGTTCAAAGATAAAATTTTCTTTTTACTTAGTCGCGGCTCTCTTTTCTTGACCGAAAAACTAAAGACACCGAAGCGCAAAATACTATACAAAATTTCTAAAGATGAGCGCAATAACGAACGTAATAACAATGAACACAAAGAGTGAACAAAATAATTATGAACTGTAATAACGAAGATCGCAATAATAATGAACAAAGAATAATGAACGGTAATAACAATGATCACTATAATAATGAGCGAAGAATAATGAACGAAGAATAATGAACGTAATAAGAATGTTCACCGGAATAATAATGAGCAATGAACGTAATAAGAATGTTCACCAGAATAATAATGAGCAATGGACGTAATAAGAATGTTCACCGGAATAATAATGAGCCCTGCTCTACGTTGCTTTGCTTATTTATGCCATCCCCCACGGGGTGGTGGTCCGCTGGGGGTACGCTTATGATTGTGTTTGCGATTTTGATGTTTTTCCCTTTCTTGTTGTTTCCCTAGGTTTCGGTGATCGACGTTCGAACAATGTTTGCGGAGGCATTTCCATCAGAGGTTCCTTATTATTATTATTTTTTTCCTTTTATATGTCTTTTGCTTTTATGTATGATATATATATATTTTTTTTTTTAAATGTGATATCTATTTTATGTTTGTTAAATATATGTATTTTTAATTTTATATTTCCCCCTTTTTAATTAATTATATATATATATATATATATATATATATATGTATATATATATATATATATATATATATATATATATATACATGTCGGGTTTACATTAGAATTAGGGTTAGGGGCGTGAATCATCTTACTCGAAGAATAGGGTCTGCGTGTGGCGAGCCACGGGACAGAAACCGTTGGAATGTTTACTGTCGCGTGTCGCCACGAATATTTCTTTTAAGGAGAGCTATAGAATTACTCCATACCTTTGTTAAACAAAGCGTTCATCCCGTAACCGCGGCTACGTTCGGCGACTGGCTGTCGCCTCGAGCCCAAGCTCATTATCACAACTCTCGAACAATTACAATCGGATTGAATAACTACAATTGTTCAATTACAGACTCCGGTGTTCTTTCATCTCCGACATATATATATTTTTTACATTTGTAGTTGCGCACTGATTTTATTAAAGAAAAGTGTTAAGAATGTGTTTTCATGATTTATTTCTCGCGACTGACTTCCATTAATCCCTAATATTCCTGTCGCAATACGCGTGTAAATCTAACATGGCTGCTCATAAATGTCATCAGTAAAGTTATAGTGACGGGTCTTTAGTTTTGCTTGATATCGAAGTAATTTTCCGTGTGCCGCTCGTTTTTCCTTATTCTACCGCAATTACAACATTTATTTATTAATATTGTTTTAAAGTGACAAAAGTATTGTTCGTGTGAATATACGTATATATATATATATATATATATATATATATATATATATATATATATATATATATGTCGGGTTAACATTAGGATTTAAGGCGCGTAACGATTCTTCGTTTGAATTAGCCATTGTTTTACAAAACAGAGAATATATTTACACGATTAAACAAGGTTTTACAAATATTATGAATAATGAATTCTTATAAATGATATGATTGATTAACAAATGATAAATTAGATTATTAATTAGATTAAAGAATAATAAGTTTTATCGAACAATAAAATAAACGAATAATATATCTTACGATTTACTAATTTAACGAATAATGAAAATTAACGATTGATAAATTTACAAATATTGAATTTAATTTACGCTATAAACAATGATCCGGGGTTCAAACGAATCCACGGTCAACGGGAAAACTTTAAACAATTTTTATAACACAAAAAATACGTTTGCTGAATCACTCGGAAAATTACTCGATGTATCACTTTCCAAGGCGATCACACGAATGCTCTCTGATTAAAATCTTTTTCGTAATCCGACTGCATTTGTTTTTTATATTCTCGCTGGAAACATCGAGAAAGTTCCAATCGTTGTTGCTAGGCAATATCTGTCAGAAGTTTGTTATATACTCCTTGGAAACATCGAGAAAGATCCAAACGCCGTTGCTAGGCAGTTTCTGTCTGGAGATTGATTCCTCATACAACGTGTGTCCCATTATATCGACATCTCTAAAGTACAATTCTATGTGATTTCTAGGGAGAACAATACAACCGATCCACACCTTCGTCAGGCAAAACGTTTATCCCGTGACCGTGGCTACGTTCAGCGACCAGTTGTCACCTCGAACCCACTTTCGCTTTTCACAAATGTCAAACAATTACAGATGACAATTACTTAATTACAGTTATGATAAAATCTGGGCTAAAGCATTAAAAGGCTTCCTCAAAATTGCATAGGGAAGGCTCCGGTTTTCATTTCATCTCCGACATATATATATATATATATATATTTATGTTGTGTGTCATTTTAATATGGCTAATGTTTTGTAATTCTTCGATTGCGTTATTTATTGTTTTGAGTAGTTTATTTTATAGAGTATTCGATAATATAAAACATACGCGCACACATACATATATATATATATATATATATATATATATATATATATATATATATATATATATATATATATATATATATATATATATATATATATATATATATATATATATATATACACGTATTCATATGCATATTTCTCCTGGCAGTGTAGTATTCATACGAAATGAAATGTCAATTATTTATTTATCCTTTACCGGAATGTAGGCTAGTTTTAAGTATGTATCTAAGATTATCAGTTTGATAGAATTCGCACACATATATATATTTCTGACAATGTAACCTTCATTTCTTTAATAATACAATATTGTATGTTTTATGTATTCGTTAAACTATTAGTTTTTGACTTCATGTATACTTATATTTCATAAATTGATAATATTGTATTTATTGCATAGTATTGGAAGCACTGTCTCTAATATTTACTAGGTTATTACATGTTCGGCATATATGTTTATACTTATATGTAACTCTCCAAATTGATTGATTGAAATATATTTATATATATATATATATTCCTGGCGTTTCAATTATTTTCCCCTTTTGTAGTTATTCTTATTTCCTGGTTTATTTAGAATTGTGTGTATATGTATTTTGTTTATTGGTTGGATCCGTCAATCGCCCTCGTTTTGTTAATCCTTCCTTTTGTTTCGTAGTGCCGTGTGTTCGTTTGTGCATTCAAATCCTTATTCGCGTGTTTTGTATAGAATGGTTTTCTTGTTCTTGTTACGGCGCGTACGGAGCGCGGGACGTGACACCCCCGCCCTTGGAGTTCAAATTTCCAAAGGAAATTTGACTGATGGTATCTCTGAGTTCGCTCAAGGCGGACGTAGATGTCGTTGGTAGTTGAGTGACTACCGGTGTTATCGATATCCCTTGAGGTTGTGCAGTTTGATCATCGATATTTCGTCTTCTTTTGAGGTATAGTAGCGGGTGGGTGACTGAGCCGCATATTGCTCCTAATAGGGCGATTCCGCATTCGTAAGTTTCACGTAACTGGTATCCGTGTGCGGCTATATATATTATTGTCTTGATTAGTTTAAATATTGCGAGTATTCCAAATATTGCTGCACTGACAGTTCCAAATTCCATAAAACCAGTCCATAAGCTTGATACGGTATTTTTCGCTATTGTCGTTAATGTGTTTTGTCCATCATTCCCAGGATGTTTACTGTTCCAGGGACGATTGTTTTTCCTGTTGCTCCTCTGGCCAATGCGTTCAAGACTGCAGATTTTCTACCGCGAACATGACGTGGTCCCGTAGTGCATCGAGGTCTTTTGGGTATACATTCCGCTCGTGGCCAACGACGATGGTGCTGAATATCGCCACGTTTGGCGCACGTCCGGGCGGAGTTCCTGTGGTGCGATTCCTTTGCCAAACGGGTAGTTCCGAGTAGCATTTTGTTGTATGTCGTACCTTTACTTGTACCGGAATGCATTTGACTATATGGACCGCTTCTCCTGCGATCAAAGCCATGTGTCCTGGGTTTTGGTTATGGTGTATGCAAATTCGTCGGGCGGTAAGTTTGCCAAGCTTAAAGCGTTCTCTATTAGTTTCTTCTGTGTGGTGTATCTTTGTGTCAGTGTATCATGGTATAATGTTTTCATTTCTCGAGTTTATCAGAAATAGGAATAACCTTTTATAGAAAAAGAAAATTTTATATTTATATATATTTGTTAAGGAAATTCGAGGAAATGGGAATACAAATTATTGCCTACATTTCCCACACAACAGTTATACATCTATATTACTCTCTGAAGAACGTCTTGCACGCACGCTGGTCGCCAACCGACTATCCTAGATTCTTCTAACATCTGGCAACAGTCTTTTGTCTCCACTAAGACCTTGACGCCCTCTGGCCCTTACACACACACTCTCATGTACAGTGTAAATGTATCACTTCCCTAACAACGTTATATTTTTTTTCTTTCCTTTTTTCTTCTTCCCCTTTTTCTTTTTTTTTTTGTTTCCTTTTATTGTTAAAACCTTTGTTTTATTTTAGGTTTTACGTACTTGTTATCAGTGAAAATAAATATTATGAATACTACTTGGATTGTAATTATATACATATATGCGTACGTATTGGTAAGTAGTATAAATGAGATTTGTTTTATTGTTATAAATATATAAGTATATATCATCAATAGGAACAAATATCACAAATGTACCTTGTTTTCGAGTATATATATATATATATGTCGGAGATGAAAAGAACACCGGAGCCTTTGGAATTTTGGATAACCCCGCAACATTGTAACCTAGAGTCTACTATAGCTGTAATCAAACAATTGTAGTTATTCAACCCGATTGTAATTATTCGAGAATTGTGATAATGAGCTTGGGCTCGAGGCGACAGCCAGTCGCCGAACGTAGCCGCGGTCACGGGATGAACGTTTTGCCTAACAAGGTATGGAGTAATTCTATAGCTCTCCTTAAAAGAAATATTCGTGGCGACACGCGACAGTAAACATTCCAACGGTTTCTGTCCCGTGGCTCGCCACACGCAGACCCTATTCTTCGAGTAAGATGATTGCCAGATGTCGATGCGTCTCCGCAATACATGTTCGGCTAGCCCGAGGGCCCGTAATAAATCTTAAGGTTTAGTTAACTAAAGTCCTTCAAACAGACAAACAGTCTTTGTCCCAGCTACGGGAAGATAGGGGAGACATATTTTTTAACGAACGGCGTCTCCCACTAGCAACTTTCCCTCGAGGGCGGCTAACATCCTTTTCTAACCACCGATATAGAGATTGACCAATTAGCAGCAACGCCAATTTCCCTTACTTTCTGAACGAAGGTTTCTCTCGACGAATCCGATGATCTCGTGTCCTTAGACACACCCCATTATAGTTTTCCTCTGTGGCATCATCGAGACAGGAAAGGCATTCTCGCTCGCGATCTCATCGATCAAGGAGTAACGCCTTCGCGATCAGTGATTATTTTCAGACTTAGACTTTGTGTGAACGTTCTGTCGTCATCCCGTTGGCCGCGGATTCGTTATTGAGCCCGAGAACATCGTCACTAGCGTCGCGAGTGCCGAACCGCTGTGATCAACTGTTAAGACTGTAATAATTCTATCATTGCAATAAACTACGCCTGTGTGTACTGTATCAATGGCTAATCCTCGAGAAGATTCATTTGACGCCCACAACCCCATTCCCAGTGATGATCCGACATCAGAAGTGGGATTGGAACGGTTGCGAACGCTGGAAGGGCAGGTCGCTACCATGAGCAACCTGATGCATACGCTAATGCAACGACCAAATACGGGAATCACCAAATTCCCACATTTTAACCCAGAAGTCGCAGGCGCCGACCCAGCCGCATGGTGCGCGGCTGTTAGTATGGCCATGGAGGACAACCCCCTGCGAGGTGGCGCGCTATACTCTGCCTTAAGTGACTCTCTACAGGGTTCTGCAGCACATTGGCTGGCGCGAACAACGGGAAACGGAGAAATTACTTGGCCTAAAGTTAAGGAACGATTCCTTACACAGTTCGGTGGCCGAGAGACGACGTCCTCATCGTTAATCAAGGTATCCAGGGAACCGCGGGGAGCGGGCGAATCCACGGGGGCGTTTGCCGGCCGTTGTCGCTCTCTCCTGCAGATGCGGTGGCAACATTCTACGCTAGACGAAATACTTAACGCTGTCACTCTCTACATATTAATTCCACACGACCAACGTCTTAAACGACTGGCCCTCACGAGCGATATCAGAACGGAGGACCAATTCCTGAGCGAAATGCGACCCTTTTGTTACGAAGAAGAGTCGACATCTTCGCCGAGATATGCACCGGCGGAACCCGAAGCTAAGCGACGCAAGTTATCGGGCCACCAGACGAGGTGTCATTACTGTGGTACTCTCGGACACAGAATCAAGGACTGCCGCAAGAGGATGCAGGGCGAACAACAGAGGGATGCACGACGCCAGGAAGGAAACCGACCGGCCGCACCGTCCAAGGTGGTCTGCTACAGGTGTCATGCGGAAGGCCATATCGCACCTAACTGCCCGGCACGACGGGACGGTAGACCAGGCCTCAAGGATGAGCGTAAAGTCAACTCCTGCGTGGTGGAGTCCCCAGCCGGTAGTCTAAGTCATCTGGGTGAGTCGTTCCCATTTTACTTCGATTCCGGAGCCGAGTGCTCATTAATTAGAGAATCTGTCGCTCCGAAATTCTCCGGAAGGAGAACGACAGATATAGTAGTTATGCGAGGAATAGGAAACACCTGCGTTAAGAGTACCTCCCAGATCTTATCTACGGTGCGCATTAACTGTTTTACATTGGAGATAACCTTCCACGTTCTGGCCGATAGTCACTTACATTATGATATCATGATTGGCCGCGAGATCTTAAGCCAGGGTTTTGATGTAACTATTACACGGAATAGCGTCGATATTTGTAAAACGAAGACTATTAATGCCTGTAGTAAAACCTCCGAGGACGAGATCAATATCAATGCGGTTAACACTGACGTAATTGGCAACGATAAAAGTCGGTTAATTTCTGTCCTCGAGAAATTCAAAGATTCATTCATTACGGGCTTCCCACGTACTCGCGTAAGCACGGGCCAGTTAGAAATACGGTTAATCGATCCTAATGTTACCGTGCAAAGAAGCCCCTACCGACTTAGCGAAGAAGAGCGTAGGATAGTGCGTGAGAGAATAGACGAGTTAATTAGAGCAAAAATCGTGAGGCCGAGCAGCTCGCCGTTCGCGAGCCCTGTCTTACTTGTAAAGAAGAAAGACGGCTCAGATAGACTGTGCGTAGATTTTCGGGCACTAAATAAAAATACGGTCGCGGACCGGTATCCCCTACCCCTCATCGCGGATCAAATCGCGAGATTGCAGAAGGCGAGATACTTCATTAGCCTGGACATGGCCAGCGGATTCCATCAAATTCCCATTCATCCTAATTCGACGGAATATACGGCGTTCGTTACACCCGACGGGCAATACGAATACGTGACTATGCCGTTCGGTTTGAAAAACGCACCATCCGTTTTCCAAAGGGCCATTCTCAACGCCTTAGGCGACCTCGCGTATTCGTTCGTTGTTGTTTACTTGGACGACGTCCTAATTATCGCCGACTCAATAGATCAGGCTCTAGAAAGGTTGAGCACCGTATTAGATACCCTCGTGAAAGCCGGATTCTCCTTTAACTTTTCGAAATGCTCCTTTTTAAAGACATCGGTACTCTACTTGGGATACGTAATCCGTAACGGAGAAGTCCGTCCAAACCCGGGTAAAATACAAGCCTTGAGTTCTTTACCTGCACCGTCGACCGTCACACAACTTAGACAATTCATAGGTTTGGCCTCTTATTTCCGAAGCTTCATTCCCAAATTTTCACAAGTAATGAAACCCCTGTACGCACTTACCTCGAGTAACAAGAATATACCTTGGACGGATAGGCACGAACAGATAAGACAAAAGGTAATTTCCGTCCTGACTGACGCGCCGGTTCTGATGATATTTGACCCCAATTACCCCATAGAACTACATACGGACGCTAGCTCGGAAGGATATGGAGCCATTCTAATGCACAGGGTCGAAGGCAAAAATCGAGTAGTGGAGTATTATAGCAAAAGGACTAGCCCTGCGGAATCTAGGTATCATTCCTATGAATTGGAAACGTTAGCGGTTGTAAACGCCGTCAAACACTTCCGTCATTACTTACACGGACGAGAATTTCTCGTCGTCACCGATTGCAACTCCCTGAAAGCATCCAGTAGTAAGGTACACTTGAACGACAGGGTTTACAGATGGTGGGCTTACCTGCAAACTTTTACCTTCGACATTATGTACCGGGAAGGTAAACGAATGGCCCACGTAGATTTCTTTTCGCGAAATCCCGTAGACTTGGATCGCAGTACGTTTAGCAAAATCGTAGAGAAAGAAATTAACCTAACCGAAATCTCCGACGATTGGCTACTAGCGGAACAACGTCGCGACCCACAAATTGCCGAGATCGTCGATAAATTGCAGAACGAAGAGCTCGCGGAAGATGTCGCGAATACGTATGAGTTACGGTCCGGCACCCTTCACCGTAAAATACAGAGAAAAGGTAGAACTCTCTGCCTGCCCATCGTTCCAAGAGGGTTTAGGTGGTCTGTTATTAACCATGTGCACCAGTCCATTATGCACTTAGGTTGGGATAAAACGCTTGAGAAACTGTACGAGTATTACTGGTTCGAAGGAATGGCGAAGTATGTTCGCAAATTCGTAGAGAACTGTCATGCTTGTCGAGTTTCAAAGGCGAGTTCGGGTAGAGTACAAGCCGAACTACACCCCATACCTAAGACCAGTATACCTTGGCATACGGTTCATATGGACATAACGGGCAAACTAAGCGGTAAAAACGATTCGAAGGAATACGTCGTTGTGTTGGTCGACGCCTTCACCAAGTTCGTATATTTGCACCATACCCGTAAGTTAGACTCCGTTAACACCATTAAAGCGCTTAAGTCCGCTATATTTTTGTTCGGCAGTCCCTGCCGGATAATAGCGGATCAGGGAAGATGTTTTACGGGCAAAGAATTTCGCGACTTTTGTCAAAGTAAACACATAAAACTCCATTTAATTGCGACCGGAGCTAGTAGGGCCAACGGGCAGGTAGAGCGTATTATGAGTACGCTAAAAAACATGTTCACAACAATAGAAACCACCGGGCGGTCCTGGCAAGACGCGATCGGGGAAATACAACTAGCCTTGAATTGTACCACCAACCGCGTGACTAAGTCAAGCCCGTTGGAACTACTAATCGGTAAAACAGCGAGACCCTACGGCTTATCCCTACCCGACAGTATCGAAGAAAGAGAGGTAAATATCTCCCATGTAAGACAGCAGGCGATAAAGAATATAGAAGCAAGCGCCAAATACGATAAGGATAGGTTCGACGAAAACAAAGCTAAAATAGTTAGGTTCAACCTTGGCGATTTCGTATTACGCAAGAACGAGGAACGGAACCAGACGAAGTTAGATCCGAAATTCAGGGGTCCGTTCGTAATAGCAGAGATTTTGGAAGGAGATAGATATACCCTAAAAACCTTAGACGGCAAACGATCATATAAGGACAGACACGACAGACTGAGAAAGATGCCAGAAGGTTGCGTCCCTGCTGAGTTAGACGTCTGCGGTGATGACGACGGCGGTGATAATAACGATGCAAGTACACTGACCTCAGAGGATCATTAACACTGCGTTGTGGTCATAGTAATACACCGAGTGGTTTTATGTGCTTTTGTTGTAACCCGGTGAGTGGGTTGATGTGCTTTTGTTGTAACCCGTTGAGTGGGTTGATATGCTTTTGTTGTAACCCGTTGAGTGGGGTTACGTGCTTTTGTTGTAACCCGTTGAGTGGGGTTACGTGCTTTTGTTGTAACCCGTTGAGTGGGCTTACGTACTTTCTGGGTGTAATGCACCCAACGTGGCAACATGATCCAACAAACTGAGGTTCACCAGTGTACGAAATCGAAAATGATCTGTTGTGTCATTACGGTCTGACTGGCGACTCACAGAACGCACCTGACACTTTGAGTACAAATTATAACATTACAAATTCCTATTCTCTTTTATTTTTCTGTTGTCAAACCTCCGAACGAAACTTTGTTATTGCACTGGACCCTTGACTTACTTAGACATTTAGTTAAATCGTAAACAATGTCGGTTGTAGCGAATCTAATGTAAGAAATACGATATTTTAGTTACACACGAGGACGTGTGATAGTCAGGATGGCCGTGTCGGAGATGAAAAGAACACCGGAGCCTTTGGAATTTTGGATAACCCCGCAACATTGTAACCTAGAGTCTACTATAGCTGTAATCAAACAATTGTAGTTATTCAACCCGATTGTAATTATTCGAGAATTGTGATAATGAGCTTGGGCTCGAGGCGACAGCCAGTCGCCGAACGTAGCCGCGGTCACGGGATGAACGTTTTGCCTAACAAGGTATGGAGTAATTCTATAGCTCTCCTTAAAAGAAATATTCGTGGCGACACGCGACAGTAAACATTCCAACGGTTTCTGTCCCGTGGCTCGCCACACGCAGACCCTATTCTTCGAGTAAGATGATTGCCAGATGTCGATGCGTCTCCGCAGTACATGTTCGGCTAGCCCGAGGGCCCGTAATAAATCTTAAGGTTTAGTTAACTAAAGTTCTTCAAACAGACAAACAGTCTTTGTCCCAGCTACGGGAAGATAGGGGAGACATATTTTTTAACGAACGGCGTCTCCCACTAGCAACTTTCCCTCGAGGGCGGCTAACATCCTTTTCTAACCACCGATATAGAGATTGACCAATTAGCAGCAACGCCAATTTCCCTTACTTTCTGAACGAAGGTTTTTCTCGACGAATCCGATGATCTCGTGTCCTTAGACACACCCCATTGTAGTTTTCCTCCGTGGCATCATCGAGACAGGAAAGGCATTCTCGCTCGCGATCTCATCGATCAAGGAGTAACGCCTTCGCGATCAGTGATTATTTTCAGACTTAGACTTTGTGTGAACGTTCTGTCGTCATCCCGTTGGCCGCGGATTCGTTATTGAGCCCGAGAACATCGTCACTAGCGTCGCGAGTGCCGAACCGCTGTGATCAACTGTTAAGACTGTAATAATTCTATCATTGCAATAAACTACGCCTGTGTGTACTGTATCAATGGCTAATCCTCGAGAAGATTCATTTGACGCCCACAACCCCATTCCCAGTGATGATCCGACATATATATATATATATATATATATATATATATATATATATATATGTGCGTGCAATGGTAAATATGACGGCTTATTTTTATGAGTCACTTGCATTATCAATGGAAGTGAATGTTATAAATACCGCCTACTTTACAACATGCGTGTATATATATATAGTGGTGAACATAAGTGAAAATTATATGCATAGTTATAAATGTTGTTTGTTTACAGGTGGATAGCATCAGTGTTTGGTTTCGTGAGTGGCGTACAAATACTTTACAGTTCCACTGTGTGGATTGCTATTCATGTTCTTCCATCCGTCGTTCAGAAAATGGTTGATGAGTTCGCCATCAGTTCTGTACACACATATAAAAATAGTTAATGTATATATGTAGTATCGTGAGTGAGAGGCCTGGGAGTTGGCGGGTGAACCGCGTGGAATGTCGCGAGAGCCGAGGCGTTTGTTTTTGATCGCGTAGTTTTGGAAAGAGGAGACCTACGTGATCTTGGCCACGAGCGGTTGCCAAGGGACGGGAGAAAAGGAATCAACAAACGGAGTTTGCGAGTGGCGTTGCCGAGAGAGTGTTGATTGCATTTTGTGAAAGTCGAGTCGTTATCTAATTATTTAGTTGTGCTGTTTTCTGTACGTTTGGTGTGAATAGTTCAGGTTGAACAACAATCGTCTTTTTCTGTCCGATTAACATCTGTATCATCCATTCCTTGTAAATATATTATATCACGATATTACATTTTTGGGGGCTCGTCCGGGATTGGACAAGACAGAAAACGAAACGGTTTAACAGAGCTATTCGAGCTAGTTGTGAATTTACCGGTACGCGGTGCGATAAAAGACGATATCGTTGACTGTTTAAGTTTGTGTAGTGTGAAAAATGGCAAACGTCGGGGACGAACGATTGTCGGGTGAAGAGGGTTCGACGCTGGAGGAGCTGAGGAGTAAGCTCGCGCGAATGAACCTCCCTATATCTGGTGCGAGGTCAGTGCTGATTGCAAGGCTGAATCGGGCGTGTAGGGCTGGACAATCGTATCATAAGGGATCGACGGGCGGTGAAGAGCTAACCGGTCAACGAGATTTAGGAAATGTACAGAGAGCTGAGCGTGATTGTAACGAAGATGAAAATTTTGAGAAAATGAATACAAAGGAGTTGAAGGAGCGCCTCGCTAGTTTGGGTTTAAAAACGACGGGAAGAAAAGTAGAATTACGCGCACGGCTTCAAGCGGCCATGGATGGTAATGACATAACGTCGGAAGAAGAAAGCGACGACGAAAGTGAGTATGAAGATGACAAAAAAGACGCAGGAGGATACAAGAGAGGTACGCGAAGGGTGTATCAGGACCGTGATGAATATTGTCGAAGGGCATGTGTTGGTTCGACACTGAGTTTTAGAGACGTCGAAGATGCATTAGAGTCGTTTAGTGGCAACAAAGGTGAAAATGTCGAACGATGGTTCGAGTCGTTCGAGGAAGTCGCTGATACGTGCATGTGGTCGGATGGGCAGAAGGCAGTCTACGCGAGGAAGCTGCTGAAGGGATCAGCGAAAATATTTGCGAGCTTCGAGTGTCATGCCAGGACTTGGCATGAGATGAAGAGGGGGCTAGTGAAAGAATTTTCGAGGAAAGTCAACAGTAGGCAAGTACATCAGAAACTTGAAGAAACAAAAAAGGAGAGTGATGAAGCATGTTTGGCTTACATGTACCGCATGCTCGAAATAGCCAACCATGTGGACATAGAGGAGGAAGCAAAGGTGGAATACATCGTGGATGGAATAATAGACGACGAGAACAATAAGGCTATATTGTACGGCGCTACGTCAATCAAAGAGTTGAGGAAGAGGTTAGTGATGTACGAAGAGCAGAAGAGTCGCAGAATAAAGTCGATTGTGAAGCCGGCTAAAACCCAGAAGAACGGGAAGCCCAGTCAATCTGTAGATGCAATGAAGAAAAGAAGATGCTTCATTTGCGGTAGTGAGGATCATGTAAGTGTTAAGTGTCCGGAGAGGGGAGAAGGTGTTAGGTGTTCCGAGTGCAGCGGATTTGGACATATTGCAGCGAGGTGTACGGCACGACCGAAAGAGACTTGCGTAGTGTCAAGATCCGAAAAGGGGAAGTATGTGAAGGAAGTGGCGATAGATGATTGTAGGTTTGTGGCACTAGTGGATACGGGTAGTGATCTCACGTTCATTCGATCAGACGAGTATGCGAGGTTAGGGTCACCACCCCTAGGTAAATGCACGCTTAAGTTCGACGGTGTTGGTTCCGCTGGCAATGAGACCTGGGGTGAATTCACCAAGGTAATGACGGTTGATGGGTGTAAACTGCCAATCACTTTGCACGTTGTTTCAAACAAAATATTGACGAAGCACGGCCTGTTGTTAGGCACTGATTTTCTGGATCAGGTAGAGTTACGGGTTAAACGAGGCGAAGTGACTTTCTTGCGGCTTGACGAACAGACTAACAAAGACGTGCCGGATGTGTTTAGAGTTAACGTGGTAGAACAGACCGACGAAACAGACCTAACACACGTACGGGAACCGCATTATCGTGAAGCGATTCGCGATATCGTTAGGGGGTATAGGCCGGAGAAAAAGCGGGACGTTGGGATAACGGCAAAAATCGTTTTAAAGAGTGACAAACCTGTGGTTCGAAGGCCGCGAAGATTGGCGCCTTCGGAGAAAAAAGAGGTGGACGAGTTGATGGAATTATGGACAAATGAAGGCACAATAAAACCGTCAAACTCAGAATATGCAAGTCCCATAGTTGTAGTTAGAAAGAAAGATGGTTCTATCAGAGTCTGTGTTGATTTTCGCGAGCTTAATGAACTTATTGAGTGTCCACATTTCCCATTGCCTTTAATTGATGATATTTTAGATGCATTGCAAGGTACTCAGTTTTTCACAACGTTGGATTTAAAGAATGGTTTTTTTCACGTGTGTTTAGACAAAGACAGCCGAAAATATACATCTTTCGTTACGCCATCGGGGCAATATGAATTTTTGAAGTTGCCGTTTGGTTTAAAGATTTCACCCATTGTGTTTCAGAAGTATATTTCGATGATCTTTAAGGAACTAGTAGGTAAAGGTATTGTTATCGTGTATATGGATGACATTATTATTCTTGCAAAGAATTTAGAGGAGGCGTGGGAACGTTTGCAAATGGTCATAGAGTTAGCTGAGCAGTATGGGCTAATTATAAACTGGGGAAAATGTCGTTTTCTGCAGCAGGAAATTGAATATTTGGGGTATATAGTCTCAAAAAATACCATAAGGCCGTCTACACATAAAACTAGGGCAGTAGCAAACTTTCCCAAGCCAACATCTGTTAAAAAGGTTCAGAGTTTTTTGGGACTTACGGGGTACTTTCGAAAATTTATTAGGGGATACGCGAAGATTGCTAAGCCTTTGACGGATTTGTTGAAAAAGGAGGTAAAATTTCAGTTCGGCGATCGAGAAGTAGAGGCCTTTGAAATCTTGAAAACAGCGCTTGTCAACGAACCAGTGTTAAAGTTGTATAAAATGGGCGCGGAGACTGAGTTGCATACAGACGCGTCCGCAGAGGGTTACGGAGCAATTTTAATGCAACTAGATCTGGACGATGGAAAATTCCATCCGGTCTACTTTGCCAGCGGAAAAACAACTCTCGCCGAGGCAAAGTACACCAGTTACGAACTGGAAGTACTAGCAATTGTAAAAGCGTTGAACAAGTTTAGAATATATCTGTTAGGTATGCCGTTTACTATCGTCACGGATTGCCAAGCGTTTGCTATGACAATGAAAAAGAAAGATTTGTGTGTGCGTGTAGCCAGATGGGCCTTGTTACTAGACGAGTTTAAGTATCAGGTGTGTCATAGGCCAGGTAAAAGCACGCAGCATGTGGATGCTCTGAGTAGAAACCCCCTGCCGAGCACTATGTATGTAACGGAAAGTGAAGACGGGCTGATTGCACGGTTGAGAAGTGCACAGAACAAGGACGTTGAAGTCCGTAGGATTTTAGACGCCGCAACGTGCAATCAGGTCGATGGGTATGTAATAAGGAACAATATTTTGTATAAAGAGTGTAAGGATGATGTGTTAATAGTAGTACCGAAGGCTATGCAGGTTCAGGTAGTCAGGCAGGCGCACGAGCGTGGGCATTTTGGGGTCACCAAAACAGAAGCTATAGTCAAGAAGGACTTTTGGTTTAAGGGGCTACGTGAAAAGGTCGAGCATGTGGTATCTAACTGTCTCGATTGTATCCTAGCCGAACGAAAATTGGGCAAGCAAGAGGGATATCTAAATCCGTTAGACAAAGGTGACACACCGTTAGACACTTACCATATTGACCATGCGGGCCCTATGACAGCTACAAAGAAAAGATACGCACACATCTTTGTAGTAGTGGATGCGTTCACGAAGGTTACGTGGCTTTATCCTACTAGATCTACTGATACCGCGGATGTTATCGATCGACTGAAGAAGCAAGCGGCTGTTTTTGGGAACCCACGACGAATTATCTCTGATCGGGGAACAGCGTTCACATCCAACGCGTTCCAAGAGTATTGCGAAGAGGAAAATATAAAGCATTTATTAGTCACGACGGGGGCGCCGAGGGGGAACGGGCAGGTAGAGAGGGTAAACAGGACACTCATACCTTTACTAAGTAAACTGACTGCCCCTAAACCCGATGATTGGTATAAACATGTCGACCAAGTACAGAAATACCTGAATTTTACATTAAACAGGAGCACGGGAAAAACTCCTTTCCAGCTACTTGTCGGGGTCGAGATGCAAACTAAAGAAGACCCACAGATCCGAAAATTGGTTGAAGAAGAATGGGTGGTGGAAAATTGCTGCTACTCAAGAGGAAAATCGGAGGCACTACAACAAAAGAAGAAAAGGTGCGAAACAGTACCTAAGTGGAGAGTTGGTGGCCATAAAGAGAACGCAGTTTGGCCCAGGATTAAAACTGGGAGGAAGATTTTTGGGTCCGTACCGGATAGTGCGAGCAATGCGGAATGATCGCTACATTGTGGAGAAGGTAGGAGAGCATGAGGGGCCAAAACGGTCATCAACTACTGCTGATTTTATGAAACCTTGGGTCATAAACGCCGAAAGTGACGCATCTGATGACAGCGAGATAGAAGGCAACATCTGAGGGCAGATGTTATTGCAGAATGGCAGAGTGTAGTATCGTGAGTGAGAGGCCTGGGAGTTGGCGGGTGAACCGCGTGGAATGTCGCGAGAGCCGAGGCGATTGTTTTTGATCGCGTAGTTTTGGAAAGAGGAGACCTACGTGATCTTGGCCACGAGCGGTTGCCAAGGGACGGGAGAAAAGGAATCAACAAACGGAGTTTGCGAGTGGCGTTGCCGAGAGAGTGTTGATTGCATTTTGTGAAAGTCGAGTCGTTATCTAATTATTTAGTTGTGCTGTTTTCTGTACGTTTGGTGTGAATAGTTCAGGTTGAACAACAATCGTCTTTTTCTGTCCGATTAACATCTGTATCATCCATTCCTTGTAAATATATTATATCACGATATTACATATATATATTATTTATTTTTTTTTTATATATATAATTTTCGTTTGGATCTGTTCCTTTGTACGAATACTGTATCCCTGTATATAATATAATATATATAATATGTTATAATTATGTTAGTTGTTATTTATTATATATAGTTTCCTTAACTCTCTCCCCCTTTTTCTTGTTTTTTTTTTTTTTTTTATTAGTACCTAACATTGCTATTATGATGCTGTATTGTATTGCATTGGCTGTTATTTGTATGTGCGCGCGACGAATTTTTCAACATGGTCGCTCGCGTGTCTCTTTGGTATGGCGCTGGTTTAATGTCAACAGTAACGTGTTGCTGAAATAACTAATTAATTGTTAATCACTATAATTTTATTTAGTAGTGTTTTGTAATATTGTTTTGTGTTTCATGATATTGTGTGTGTCAATACCGTGTGCTACTTTAATGCGATAGCATGGATTGTATTGTTACCGAATTTCAATAGTCATTGTTTCGATTATACGTGACTTGCATTTATGTAAGTCTCGTTTAATTTAGTTAATGTTTTGTGTATTGTGTTACCAGTTATTTCGTGTAGCATAACTTTATTCCTTTGCACCGAGTTCAGTCATGTCTTGTCGTTAATATTTAGTTAGTCTATCTTGATTAATATATATATTTAACAAATATTTAAGAAACAATGGCGAGTGTAGTGGAATCGTTGGACGAAGAAATGGTTTTGATATTGTCGGAAAAGCGTAAAGCATGGGATGCGAACTTTCGCGATATGAGTGCAAAACTCGCCGAATTACAAAGCGGCTTATTCGAACTTAAAACAAAACAAGAACCTAAAACACCCGTATCGCCGCCGACAACGCAACAAGAGACGGTCCAGCCGAGTGGACATACCCAGCCAATTAAGCTAAAAGATGCGATCGAATCGGTGCCAGTGTTTGACGGATATCGACCATCGGTATTCCACTTTTTAAGAGCTTGTGAACGCGCGCGAAATATGATTCCCAGATATCAAGAACCTCAATTGGTAAAATTGTTAGTAAATAAGCTCCGTGGACACGCGCTCCTCGCCATCGAAGACACAGAATTAATGAGTCTAAACGATTTCGGAAACAAATTAAAGGATCTATTCGGCCCAAAGAAATTTCTTAACGAATATAAAGGGGAATTAGGAACGATATTTCAACGACCCGGGGAAGACATATTACATTATATGGATCGCGTTAGAAATCTTAGATTGGCAATAATGGACGGAGAAAGAGGCGACTACGGCATCATATCCCCCGATATCCAAGATACTATAGATTGGGAAACGAAAGAAGCTTTCGTTAAAGGACTTCCGAACGAGGTATATGTGCGAGTAAAAATAGCAGGGTACCATACTTTAGAAGATGCGTATCGTCAAGCCGTCAAAGCAACACACGAATTGAAACAAATAACCGATAGAACGCGACCCCAACGACCGACACCCTCGAACTATTACAGACGCGACAACGCACATCCTTCGAACACTAACAACAATATCAGGAACAACCGCCAAGATCGAAGATCGCTACCTCCATCGCAGAATTTTTTGAATTCTACAAGACAAAATATCACGTGTAACTATTGCAAAAAACCCGGGCATCTAGTGAAAGACTGTTACAAATTTAAAGCCCGAGTAGATGCCGAATTAATCGTACCCTATGCTTCGAGACCATCGGGAAACCAAACACGTCCTTCGGGAGAATGGGGCGAGCCACGAAGGAACGATACGCCGAATCGCCCAAGAGTACAGGCGGCAACCAGGCGACCGGCGCCGACGGCAACAAACACAACAAGGACAGCCATCCCCGCGAGATCGACTCCACCACCCATAACGAGAGACAGAGCGAACGCAATGCCGACCATAAGATCGAACGAACAACCACTAAATATTGTGGGGGAGTCATCCCACAACCAAACGAGGTCACAGACAGAGAATCCAGAATCTCAAGGCAAAAGGAAAAGAGTGAAGCACAAGCAACCGGCGAAGGAAAATCATCAGGAGTTGAATTCAGATTCGGAAGGCGACCTCTCCGAATTATTTCAATAAAATTTAACGATTCCCCAACGACCCCAACTGCACGAATAGTTTCCCCAGATCTAAAGACTAAGACGAGTTTATTATTAGACTCTGGATCGGAAATCAACATTATCAAGAAACCTGCTATACTCGATTCAGCCATCATCGACGAAAAGGAATCAATCGAAGTGCGAGGAATTACGGCAACGAGCCTGGTCTTCTTAGGGCAGACGGTAATACAGATTGCGGGCCATCCGGTTGTTTTTCATGTAGTCGATGATTCATTGCTAATCGATCAAGACGGAATCCTAGGATCCGAATTTTTTGCAGGTTGTAAGGCTCGTTTAGATTATGAGGGAAAACATATCAGATGGGGAAATATTTATATTCCCTTCGATACTAAAGAAAAAATAATTATACCGAAGCGAAGTTCAATAACGTGTTCGATTAATATCGCTAATCCAGAGATAAAAGAGGGATTTATTCCAAGAATCGAGCCGAACAAGGGAATCTATCTTGGTAATGCAGTTGTGAGGAATCATAAAGGAAAAGGTTACATAAGAGTAATAAATACTACTTCGAGAGATTACGTATTTACAACACCAACGATGGTAATTAAAGAATTTGAAAATCCCCCCCCCCCCCCCCCGCCCCCGCTTCCTAGGACAGCGTGCAATACAGTTCTAAGATCGGAGGAAAGTAGATACGATAAAATAAATGAGTTACTACGACTCGAACATTTGAACGAAGAAGAAAAGGAAAATGCTAAAAAATTGATTCGTAATAATCAAGATAGGTTTCATATTCCAGGAGATACATTGGAAGCAACCGAAGTTCTGGAACATAGGATAATTACAACGGATAATATACCCATCAATACTAAACAGTATCGATATCCACCAATACATCGAGAAGAAATAAATCGACAGGTCCAAGAACTACTAGATACGGACGTAGTGGAACCATCAATATCTCCATATAACTCCCCGTTATGGATTGTGCCCAAAAACCCGATTCGCAAGGAAATAAGCGCTGGAGATTAGTCATCGATTATAGAAAATTGAACGATAAAACGATTGGCGATGCCTTCCCACTACCCAACATTACAGAAATATTGGATCAATTAGGAAGTGCAAAATATTTTTCCACGTTTGACTTGGCATCGAGCTTTCACCAGATCCGTATGTCACAGGAAGATGCCCACAAAACTGCATTTTCGACACCATACGGGCATTTTCAATTCAAAAGAATGCCCTTTGGATTAAAAGATGCCCCAGCAACATTTCAACGTTTGATGAATTCAATATTATCTGGTCTGCAAGGAATAGAACTATTCGTCTATCTGGATGACATAGTGCTTTATTCCACGTCTCTCCAAGAACACGAAATTAAATTTAATAAATTAATGGAAAGACTGAGGAAAGCTAAATTACGATTACAACCTGATAAGTGCGAATTTTTACGACACGAGGTGAATTATTTAGGACATATAATTAGTGAGGATGGCGTGAAACCCGACCCAAAGAAAGTCGAAGCCGTATCAAAATTTCCACGACCAAAGAGGGCGAAAAATATCAAACAATTTCTGGGACTAGCAGGATATTACAGAAGATTTATACCCCGATTTCCCCAATGTCGCGAAACCATTGACACAACTATTAAAGAAAGACACTTCCTTTAAATGGACAGAAAATCAAGAAAACGCATTCAATAATTTAAAGACAGCGTTAGTGACGAAACCCATCCTGCAATATCCAGACTTTTCGAAACCCTTTAACCTTACTACAGACGCATCAGGATATGCAATAAGCGGTGTACTGAGTCAAGGGCCAATCGGAAAGGATTTGCCGATTGCGTATGCCTCAAGGCTATTAAATCCCGCCGAACAAAACTACTCTACCATAGAAAAGGAGTGTCTGGCAATTGTTTACAGCGCAATGCACTTCCGACCGTATCTTTACGGAAGAAAGTTTACCATCGTAACCGATCATAAACCTTTAGTGTGGATGCATTCTATCAAAGATACTACTTCAAGAATTTGGAAATGGAAATTAAAGTTATCGGACTTCGAATTTGATATTGTATACAAAGAAGGCAGGGCGAACGCAAACGCAGACGCATTATCTAGGAACCCTCCGGAAGTTTGTTTACCAATCAGAAAGAGAGAGGAAGTCTCACCGATTCGCTATCCTATCTCAAAAAGATTCGAAATAGATACGTCAACCGAAGACTCTCCCATATTCGAAGCTAAACCACACGTCTTGCCTCAATCCAGTGATTCTAAAAATCAAGGAAAGGGTTTTACCCGAAAACATTTTACAATAGAAGAAACCCCCATAAAATATTTAGACCAAGCATTAGCAGAAATCGATGTAAGTACAGATAGAGAAATAACCAATCGAGAAAAAGAAGGCACGGATACAACAAGCGAAAAAGAGACCTCCACTGTAATTCCAGAACTAATTCAACAACGAGAAAAGGACACGAGACCTACGATAATTGCGGAACTAAGAATTTCAGAAACCCGAGACTCAATTGCGAGAGTAAATGACCATAAAGTAGTATTTATAGATATACATGGCAATCCGATAGATAAAGGAGCCTTACAAATGAAGGAAACGGGAAAATTACCTCGTTATGAAGATTTAATGTTAGAAAAAGCAAGATTGAATTACGATTCTGGAAAATACATTGTATTCCTACCGATAAAGGAAAATAGAAATATTCCAATAACACCAGAAAATTTATTAAACTCGCTAAGATCTCTATTAGACGCAGTAAATGAAAAACAGTTAACTTCGTTCAGCATTAGCAAAGGAAACTTGGAGGAAATACCCTGGCGATATACAATCAGAAAATTAAAGGAAATATTTACGGAAAAAACCTTAACCATCACCATTTGCACTGGGGAAGTAATTACCCCATCTGTGGAAGCGCGGAACAACATAATACGAGAAAAACATGAATCAAGCGTAGCAGGACACAAAGGAATAACAAAAACTTATCAAAGAATACGACAACATTACTATTGGGAAAATATGAAAAAGGAAATTCAAGATTACGTAAGAACATGTAAGGAATGTCAATTGAAGAAACTCACAAGAATAAAAGCAAAGCAACCAATGGTACTTACAGACACACCAGGTAAAGCGTTCGATAAGGTTAGTATGGATATTATAGGTCCATTACCAAAAACCCAAAAGGGAAACGAATATATGTTAACTATCCAAGACTTATTAACAAAATACTCAATTGGGATTCCACTAGGAGGAATCTCTTCAGCGGAGATAGCGGACGTTCATGTAAAGCGATTTATTTGTCGTTTCGGGTCACCGAGAGCTATTCTCACTGATCAAGGAACGAACTTTACATCCTCACTAATGAAGAAAGTAGCAAAGAGATTCCGCATCAAACAATATACCACGACGGCATATCATCCACAAAGTAACGGTTCAATCGAAAGATCTCACCACGTGCTGATAGAATATCTCAAATTATACATTGAAAATTCCAAAAATTGGGACGAATGGGTAGAATTAGCTATGTTTTCCTATAATACCTCTGTACACGAAGGAACGAAATTCTCCCCGCACGAATTAGTTTTTGGACATCTAGCCAGAGAACCTACTGGTGAAGTAATAATCGAAGAGAACATGGAACCAACTTACGCAGAATATGTCGAAGATCTGTTCGATAAAATTAACACCGTACAACGAATGGCAAGAGAAAATTTGATAAAATCCAAACTAAGATCAAAAGAATATTACGACCGACGAATCAACCCCCAAGATTTTAAAGTAGGAGATTCGATATATTTACTAAAAGAACCCAGTAAAGGAAAATTCTCCGATCAATATACTGGACCATACAAAGTGCTAGAAATCTTGCAGAACCAAAACGTCAAGATCGAAGTAAAAGGGATTCCGCGAACGGTGTATTTAAACAAGTTAAAACTAGCGCATAATCGAAATAAGCAATGAATAAAGCGATTTCAGTGGGCAACGTAGTGCGGTAGTATATGTTATAGTGCTGTTCGTCGAATACTACAGATATCGAACACCTAAAAGGAAAAAGGAAAATTATTATACGTGTTTCAATTATTGCTTAAATATAAAACGTGTTAACTCAATGAACAATTAACTAGTGAAAGTGAAAGTTACCTTGTGAACAAGTGATCAACATACAAGAAAGTGTACGTGCAAGTATAGGTTATGGATCGTTGTTCGTGGAACACAATGTATGACAGCTACCTAAAATAAGTGAATAAATTAGTTTCAATTGTCTCGGTGCAAAATACAAGGTTACTAAATGTTATAATTATATTATGGATAAATCAAAAGGAGGTGTAACACTGTTCGTCGAATAATACAGATAGCGAAAACCTAAAAAGAAAAAGGGAAAATTATTATGTGTACTCCAATTATTGTTTGAATATACAACATGTCGATTCAATAAATAATTAAAAGAGGGGAAGTGAAAGTTACCTTGTAAACAAGTAATCATCATACAAGAAGGTCTACATGCAAAATAGGTTATGGCTCCCTGCTTGCGGAACACCATGTACCAGCTGAAAATAAACGAACGAATTAACTTCAATTGCCTTAATGCAAAGAGCAGCATCGCTAAATGTTATAACGGTGCTGTGGAGGCGTGGCACCGTTCGTCGAATGACACAGATAGCGGAAACTTGGAAAAAGAAAAGAAGTTTATTACGAGTGTTCCAATTACTGTTTGAATGTAAAACGTGTTAGTTCAACGAATAACGAAAAGAGTGAAAGTGCAACTTACCTCGTGAACAATCAATCACCATACAAGGAAGTGTACATGCATGGATTTCGCAGATTAACAAGAAGAAATAAAATAGCTGATAAATATAGAAAGTGGTTAGAAAATAATTAAGATAGATTAATTGAGAGTTAGTAATAAATATAACCGGAGTAAAAGGATATTTTATTATGTATTAATCTACGTAGTATTGTTATATTATTATATCTAACATGTAGAAATGGATTTTGTACGCATATATGTATATAATTCCAATCCAAGTAGTATTCATAATATTTATTTTCACTGATAACAAGTACGTAAAACCTAAAATAAAACAAAGGTATTAACAATAAAAAAAAAACAAAAAAAAAGAAAAAGGGGAAGAAGAAAAAAAAAGAAGAAGAAAAAGGAAAGAAAAAAATATAATATATATAAATATAAAATTTTCTTTTTCTATAAAAGGTTATTCCTATTTCTGATAAACTCGAGAAATGAAAACATTGTACCATGATACACTGACGCAAAGATACACACCACACAGAAGAAACTAATAGAGAACGCTTTAAGCTTGGCAAACTCACCGCCCGACGAATTTGCATACACCATAACCAAAACCCAGGACACATGGCTTTGATTGTTATTTAATAAGGTTTTGGGTTTATAAAATAACGATTCACTTAGATTCGTTTTCTCCAATATATTTCAGTCTTATAACACGTCTTACCACACAGGAATCTCCAAGTCAATAGAACAACGTGGTCGACTTCTAAGACAAAAGAGCGTCGTTAGAAGTCGTACCAACTCAGCTTGTAGTAAGCAGCGATCGTACCAACTTAACATTTCTCAACACTCCCCTTTGATCGCTAGTTTCTACAAGCCCCATAGCTTTGGTAAATTGCTGAGTCTTAATCCTATTTAAGCCTTTGGTGAGAATGTCAGCCACATTCTCACGACTAGGTACATAAGTATAATCTAGTATCCCCCTCGATACGCAGTTCTTAACGTAAAAGTAACGCACTTGGACGTGCTTAGAACTCTCAGCAACTATTTCGTCCTTTGACCATGAAATAGCTCCGATATTATCGCAGAATATCTTGCAGGGGCGAGGGCAATATGACAGTTGACCCAATTCCTTTAACAGTAAAGAAATCCACACTGTTTCCCTTGCTGCTTCCTGCATTGCCACAAATTCCGCTTCGCACGTCGATTGAGCTATAATCGGTTGTTTTTTGGATAGCCAGGATATCGCACCACCAGCGAGTATGAACACATACCCGCTCCTGGATTTCCTGTCTACCGTACAACCCGCAAAATCCGAGTCGCAAAACACCTTCAGATGTTGCCCGGTCCTTTGGTATACTAACTTCAAGTCTTTGGTCTTTAGTAAATATCTGAATACCCGCTTCACTGCTTTCCAATCGGATACAGTCGGATTCGCGAATCTTTGGCTTAGTTTCCCTATTGCACACGCAACATCAGGAGGACTTACTGTAGCTACATACATTATGTGCCCCACAGCTTGTTCATATAATTTACTGTCGAAAGGCTCATCACGTTCAATATCAAAACCAGCCTCACATTCTCTAGCTAGCGGTGTCGACACTCCCACCACCCCAACCTCACGAGTAATGTCAAACAGATCCAGCATTTGACCTATCTGTACAGATTGATCGAATACTACAGTGGTGCTGTTTGGCTTACTCAGGTGGATGGACAGAAATTGAGTGTCTACACCTAGCATTCTAACATCTAATTTGTCCTTAATCCTAGTTTTGAATATCTCAATCCACTCATTCGTCCCAAACACAAGGATGTCGTCCACATACACAGCTACAATAAATTTTTTAGACGCATCCACATACACACATGGACCACTCACTCATGGGTTCAGACTCATACCTCTTAAAATGCTATTGATGTGTCTAAACCACATTCTTCCAGCTTGCTTCAGTCCATACAGGCTCTTTTTGAGCTTACACACAAATCTAGTTCTGTCTTTACCTGGAACTCTAAAGAGTTCTGGTTGCTCCATGTATATATCCTCATCCAGAGGGTTGTTGAGATACGCACATTCCACATCGATGTGCTCGTAAACCCACTCATTTTCCGCACATAGAGCAAGCAGAATTCTTAGAGTTCTGCGTTTTGCTATTGGATTAAAGGTTTCTGAATAATCTACTCCAGGCCTCTGCCAGAATCCCCGAGCTACTAGCCTAGCCTTATACCTATCAGGGTCTCTCTTTATCACAAGCACCCACTTACAGTCTATAACGTTTTTATTTAAGGGTCTTTGCACAATGTCCCACACATCTTTACTTTTTAGATTGTCTAGTTCCTTCCTTATTGCATCAGTCCATTTTTGAGCGTCTGGCCCCCTCAGGGCTTCATACACATTCACAGGTACACACACGTTTTGAGTTTTACAAACAGTCGCAGTGTGAGCACAACAATCACATATTCTTGGTTTGTGTAGTCTTGCCGACCTCCTCGGCACAAACGGTACACTCACAGTATTCACTGGATTGTCCTCACACGTTAAACTGTCCATAAAGTAGTCGGTTTCCCCTTCGTCGTTTTCTCCGTCACTCTGTGTCTCGACGTCAGTTTGACCGGCTTCTCCCCTATGTTCAAAGGTTTCTACATCCCATATCCATTCCGAGGACTTATCCTTTATATGGTTAGTTTCCGCCTTCGCGCTCTTGTAGGGAAACGTGTTCTCCTCGAACCTGACATGACAGGATATTATCACCTTTTGGATCTTCGGTAGGTAAATTCTATAACCTTTGACCTGTCTGTCATATCCCACAAATATCCCCTCATCCGCTCTGCTCTCGAATTTTCCTCCGCTTGGACTCTTTAGATGCCAGACTCTGCATCCAAACACTCTCAGTCTGTTTATCTCCCCTTGGAGGTCACATCCCTTACCCTTCCATAATTCCAGTGGGATCTTGTCTCCGATGGCAGCGGATGGGCATAGGTTTCTTATGTGGCATGCCGTGTTCACAGCCTCCCCCCACAGATAGTCAGGGAGTCCAGATTGGATGAGTAAACATCTGGACATCTCGACCAGGGTTCTGTTCGCTCGTTCAGAGACCCCATTTTGTTCAGGGTTTCTAGGAACAGTTTTCCTGTGTAAGATGCCTTTCTCCTTCAGGTAGTTCTCGAAGTTTTCTCCTGTGTACTCACCCCCGTTATCTGTTTGAAGGGCACTTATCTTGGATTGGTGTAAAGCCTCCACCTCCGCCTGGTACTCCTTGAAGCACTTGAGTACTTCATTCTTCCTACTGATGATTCTGACGTTGACACATGTGGTGGGCTGTCTTCGGAAATGGTACTTTTGTCATTTTCCCTTTCACGCAGACCCCGCATGGTTCCTCATGTATCCTAGAGCCCTCCTTCACGTTCCTCACAGGGATCTTTCTCATCGCGTCCCCATGTAGATGACCTAACCTCTCATGCCATGACACGATACCTTTGTACGCCTTAGCTTCAATAACCTCGGCGTGGTCGTCATCATTTCCAGGTTCTTCTTGATCGTTCTCCATGGAAACGTTTGCTACATGCCTCTCAGGTGGTATTGTCTCTAGGTAGTACACGTTGTCTCCTACCTTTGAGTTAAATACCACATCCCCATGCCAATTGAGTGATCGAGATTAGATTTACATCTAATTCAGGCACCCACAGGGCGTTCGACAAGGATAGACTCCACCCGCCACAGGCTTTGGTCATCTTCACGACGATCGTGCCTTTTCCCTTGACTTCCAGGTACCCCTTACCAATCCGGATCTGTCCAGTCGCAGGCACGAAGTCCACGAACCGATACCTATCCGGGGTCATATGGTTTGAGGCTCCCGAGTCAAGATAGCTGATCCTGTCCCTTTCCACGTGGTTGATAGATGATAAAGCCAGTGTGGAGATAAGTCCCTTGGATCTCGGTTTATCTTCCGATCCTTTCTCCACTTTGTTTTCTGGGTCTTTCTCTTCCTTGTCTTCTTTTCCCTCATGGCAGTTGTACGATATGTGGCCTCGTTTTCCACATTTATAGCATTTTTTACCCTTTGGGTTTTTGTGCTTTTTCTTAGCGCCATCTTGATTTTGTTGGGGCTTGGTCTTCGATTGTTTGCAAGCCGCCATTGCACTGTTCTTCTCGGAGGGACCCATGGCCGCTTCCATTCTCCTTTCCTCAAGTAGGAGATCGGATTTCACGACCCTCGAGGTTAGATTCTTATCGAGTCTCACCGTCCTAAGATATGTCGCGTAGTTTGGGTCCGCCACGAGGCCGGCTAAGATGAAACACGCCATCATGTGGTCTTCGATTCTTAAACCTGCGTTTAATCCTAACTGGATTAATACCGCAATTACAATGCGCGTTCAAAGATAAAATTTTCTTTTTACTTAGTCGCGGCTCTCTTTTCTTGACCGAAAAACTAAAGACACCGAAGCGCAAAATACTATACAAAATTTCTAAAGATGAGCGCAATAACGAACGTAATAACAATGAACACAAAGAGTGAACAAAATAATTATGAACTGTAATAACGAAGATCGCAATAATAATGAACAAAGAATAATGAACGGTAATAACAATGATCACTATAATAATGAGCGAAGAATAATGAACGTAATAAGAATGTTCACCGGAATAATAATGAGCAATGAACGTAATAAGAATGTTCACCAGAATAATAATGAGCAATGGACGTAATAAGAATGTTCACCGGAATAATAATGAGCCCTGCTCTACGTTGCTTTGCTTATTTATGCCATCCCCCACGGGGTGGTGGTCCGCTGGGGGTACGCTTATGATTGTGTTTGCGATTTTGATGTTTTTCCCTTTCTTGTTGTTTCCCTAGGTTTCGGTGATCGACGTTCGAACAATGTTTGCGGAGGCATTTCCATCAGAGGTTCCTTATTATTATTATTTTTTTCCTTTTATATGTCTTTTGCTTTTATGTATGATATATATATATATATTTTTTTAAATGTGATATCTATTTTATGTTTGTTAAATATATGTATTTTTAATTTTATATTTCCCCCTTTTTAATTATATATATATATATATATATATATATATATATATATATATATATACATGTCGGGTTTACATTAGAATTAGGGTTAGGGGCGTGAATCATCTTACTCGAAGAATAGGGTCTGCGTGTGGCGAGCCACGGGACAGAAACCGTTGGAATGTTTACTGTCGCGTGTCGCCACGAATATTTCTTTTAAGGAGAGCTATAGAATTACTCCATACCTTTGTTAAACAAAGCGTTCAACCCGTAACCGCGGCTACGTTCGGCGACTGACTGTCGCCTCGAGCCCAAGCTCATTATCACAACTCTCGAACAATTACAATCGGATTGAATAACTACAATTGTTCAATTACAGACTCCGGTGTTCTTTCATCTCCGACATATATATATTTTTTACATTTGTAGTTGCGCACTGATTTTATTAAAGAAAAGTGTTAAGAATGTGTTTTCATGATTTATTTCTCGCGACTGACTTCCATTAATCCCTAATATTCCTGTCGCAATACGCGTGTAAATCTAACATGGCTGCTGATAAATGTCATCAGTAAAGTTATAGTGACGGATCTTTAGTTTTTCTTGATATCGAAGTAATTTTCCGTCTGCCGCTCGTTTTTCCTTATTCTACCGCAATTAGAACACTTATTTATTAATATTGTTTTAAAGTGACAAAAGTATTGTTCGTGTGAATATACGTATATCTATATATATATATATATATATATATATATATATATATATATATATATATATATTTATGTTGTGTGTCATTTTAATATGGCTAAAGTTTTGTAATTCTTCGATTGCGTTATTTATTGTTTTGAGTAGTTTATTTTATAGAGTATTCGATAATATAAAACATACGCGCACACATACGTATATATATATATATATATATATATACATATATATATATATATACACGTATTCATATGCATATTTCTCCTGGCAGTGTAGTATTCATACGAAATGAAATGTCAATTATTTATTTATCCTTTACCGGAATGTAGGCTAGTTTTAAGTATGTATCTTAGATTATCGATTTGAATCAATAATGTCGAATGCGCATACATTAATAGTAGTTTAGTTTAGAATATAATTTATATATTTATATATAGACATGCATGTTCCGTAATATAGTTCTTATTTTATAATTCTTTACCGGAATGTAGGCTAGTTTTAAGTATGTATCTTAGATTATCGGTTTGATAGAATTCGCACACATATATATATTTCTGACAATGTAACCTTCATTTCTTTAATAATACAATATTGTATGTTTTATGTATTCGTTAAACTATTAGTTTTTGACTTCATGTATACTTATATTTCATAAATTGATAATATTGTATTTATTGCATAGTATTGGAAGCACTGTCTCTAATATTTACTAGGTTATTACATGTTCGGCATATATGTTTATACTTATATGTAACTCTCCAAATTGATTGATTGAAATATATTTATATATATATATATTCCTGGCGTTTCAATTATTTTCCCCTTTTGTAGTTATTCTTATTTCCTGGTTTATTTAGAATTGTGTGTATATGTATTTTGTTTATTGGTTGGATCCGTCAATCGCCCTCGTTTTGTTAATCCTTCCTTTTGTTTCGTAGTGCCGTGTGTTCGTTTGTGCATTCAAATCCTTATTCGCGTGTTTTGTATAGAATGGTTTTCTTGTTCTTGTTACGGCGCGTGCGGAGCGCGGGACGTGACACCCCCGCCCTTGGAGTTCAAATTTCCAAAGGAAATTTGACTGATGGTATCCCTAAGTTCGCTCAAGGCGGACGTAGATGTCGTTGGTAGTTGAGTGACTACCGGTGTTATCGATATCCCTTGAGGTTGTGCAGTTTGATCATCGATATTTCGTCTTCTTTTGAGGTATAGTAGCGGGTGGGTGACTGAGCCGCATATTGCTCCTAATAGGGCGATTCCGCATTCGTAAGTTTCACGTAACTGGTATCCGTGTGCGGCTATATATATTATTGTCTTGATTAGTTTAAATATTGCGAGTATTCCAAATATTGCTGCACTGACAGTTCCAAATTTCATAAAACCAGTCCATAAGCTTGATACGGTATTTTTCGCTATTGTCGTTAATGTGTTTTGTCCATCATTCCCAGGATGTTTACTGTTCCAGGGACGATTGTTTTTCCTGTTGCCCTCTGGCCAATGCGTTCAAGACTGCAGATTTTCTGCCGGGAACATGACGTGGTCCCGTAGTGCATCGAGGTCTTTTGGGTATACATTCCGCTCGTGGCCAACGACGATGGTGCTGAATATCGCCACGTTTGGCGCACGTCCGGGCGGAGTTCCTGTGGTGCGATTCCTTTGCCAAACGGGTAGTTCCGAGTAGCATTTTGTTGTATGTCGTACCTTTACTTGTACCGGAATGCATTTGACTATATGGACCGCTTCTCCTGCGATCAAAGCCATGTGTCCTGGGTTTTGGTTATGGTGTATGCAAATTCGTCGGGCGGTAAGTTTGCCAAGCTTAAAGCGTTCTCTATTAGTTTCTTCTGTGTGGTGTATCTTTGTGTCAGAGTATCATGGTATAATGTTTTCATTTCTCGAGTTTATCAGAAATAGGAATAACCTTTTATAGAAAAAGAAAATTTTATATTTATATATATTTGTTAAGGAAATTCGAGGATATGGGAATACAAATTATTGCCTACATTTCCCACACAACAGTTATACATCTATATTACTCTCTGAAGAACGTCTTGCGCGCACGCTGGTCGCCAACCGACTATCCTAGATTCTTCTAACATCTGGCAACAGTCTTTTGTCTCCACTAAGACCTTGACGCCCTCTGGCCCTTACACACACACTCTCATGTACAGTGTAAATGTATCACTTCCCTAACAATGTTATATTTTTTTCTTTCCTTTTTTCTTCTTCCCCTTTTTCTTTTTTTTTTGTTTTTTTTTTTATTGTTAAAACCTTTGTTTTATTTTAGGTTTTACGTACTTGTTATCAGTGAAAATATATATTATGAATACTACTTGGATTGTAATTATATACATATATGCGTACGTATTGGTAAGTAGTATAAATGAGATTTGTTTCATTGTTATAAATATATAAGTATATATCATCAATAGGAATAAATATCACAAATGTACCTTGTTTTCGAGTATATATATGTCGGATTTGAAATGAAAACCGGAGCCTTCCCTGTGCTATTTTGTGGAGGCCTTTTAATGCTTTAGCCCAGATTTTATCATAACTGTAATTAAGTAATTGTCATCTGTAATTGTTTGACATTTGTGAAAAGCGAAAGTGGGTTCGAGGTGACAACTGGTCGCTGAACGTAGCCACGGTCACGGGATAAACGTTTTGCCTGACGAAGGTGTGGATCGGTTGTATTGTTCTCCCTAGAAATCACATAGAATTGTACTTTAGAGATGTCGATATAATGGGACACACGTTGTATGAGGAATCAATCTCCAGACAGAAACTGCCTAGCAACGGCGTTTGGATCTTTCTCGATGTTTCCAAGGAGTATATAACAAACTTCTGACAGATATTGCCTAGCAACAACGATTGGAACCTTCTCGATGTTTCCAGCGAGAATATAACAAACAAATGCAGTCGGATTACGAAAAAGATTTTAATCAGAGAGGCATTCGTGTGATCGCCTTGAAAAGTGATACATCGAGTAATTTTTTCCGAGTGATTCAGCAAACGTATTTTTTTGTGTTATAAAATTGTTTAAAGTTTTCCCGTTGACCGTGGATTCGTTTGAACCCCGGATCATTGTTTATAGCGTAAATTAAATTCAATATTTGTAAATTTATCAATCGTTAATTTTCATTATTCGTTAAATTAGTAAATCGTAAGATATATTATTCGTTTCTTTTATTGTTCGATAAAACTTATTATTCTTTAATCTAATTAATAATTTAATTTATCATTTGTTAATCAATCATATCATTTATAAAAATTCATTATTCATAATATTTGTAAAACCTTGTTTATTCGTGTAAATATATTCTCTGTTTTGTAAAACAATGGCTAATTCAAACGAAGAATCGTTACGCGCCTTAAATCCTAATGTTTACCCGACATCAGAAGTGGGATCAAGCCCAAGTGTCACTTTGGAACAACTCATGAAAATCATGAACCAGATGACTCAGCCTAGGGAGCAAAAGTCGAATATGGAACCTAAGGATGTAACGTTGTCACGTTTTGATCCTGAAGGCACGGGCGCTGATCCATTCGCGTGGTGCTCATGCACAGATGTGATTTTGAAAGACTATCCGATGCAAGATAGTGTGTTACTTTCTGCTTTAAATCGTGCCCTAAAGGGATCTGCTGCACATTGGCTTTCACAAATAGTGCGTGGTGGAAAACTTTCCTGGCCAACGTTTAAGGAACAATTCCTTTCGCGTTTTGGTGGCAGAGAGACAGCCGCCACGGCATTAATAAGGATGTCCAGAGAACGACCGACGGAGACCGAAACTCTAGGAGCTTACGGTAGTCGCCTCCGTTCCATGTTGCAGATAAAGATGCAAGATCTAACGATGCCCGAAGTACTCAATGCCTTAACTCTTTATATGCTAAACTCACAAGATCAACGCTTTCATCGATTAACGCTCGCAAATAATATCAAGACGGAGGAACAATTTTATGATGAAATGAGAGCTTATCCTTACAACGATCTGCCGGCAACTTTGTTAGGAAATACATCGGAGGAACCTGAAGTTAAACGACGCAAGTTATCGCATTACCGGGTGAAGTGTCATTATTGTGGTACTCTTGGACACAAAATAACGGAGTGTCGCAAGAGGATGCGTAGTGAACAGCGGAAGGATACAAAGGATACAAAGGATACACAACACCAGGAAAGAAACCGTCCAGCTTCATCGTCCAAGGTGGTTTGCTTCAAGTGTCGTGCGGAGGGTCATATCGCACCTGATTGTCCACAACTGCAGAACAGAAAATCCGGCTTCAAGAATGAACGTCGAGTCGACTCCTGTGTGGTAGAGCCTCCAGCTGGTAAGTTAAGTCATCTGGGTGAGTCGTACCCATTTTATTTCGATTCCGGAGCCGAATGCTCATTAATCAAAGAATCCGTAGCTTCGAAATTTTCTGGCAAACGAACGACTGATGTAGTAATAATGCGAGGCATAGGGAATACTTGTGTTAACAGTACATCTCAGATTTTATCCACTGTATGTATTAACGGTTTTACATTGGAGATAACTTTTCATGCCCTTTCTGATAATTACTTAAAATACGATATCATGATTGGTCGTGAAATTTTGAGCCAAGGTTTTGACGTGAATGTTACACGAAACAGTGTCGATATTTGTAAGACAAAAATAGTTAACGCTTGTAGCAGAGTCGCGGAAGATGTAATCAACATTAATGAGGTCGACACTGATGTAGTTGGTAACGATAAAGATCGATTGATTTCTGTTCTCGAGAAATACAAAGAGTCATTTATTACGGGTTTTCCGCGGAATCGTGTAAATACGGGTCAATTAGAAATTCGTTTAATTGATCCCAACGTTACCGTGCAACGAAGACCTTATAGACTCAGTGAGGAGGAGCGGGGAATAGTTCGAGAGAGGATAGGTGAACTGATCCGAGCAAAAATCATAAGACCGAGTAATTCACCATTCGCAAGCCCTTTATTACTTGTTAAAAAAAAGAACGGTTCAGATAGATTATGTGTAGATTACCGAGCATTAAATAAAAACACCGTCGCGGATCGGTACCCTCTTCCTCTCATAGCTGATCAGATCGCGAGACTGAGAGGGGCGAAATACTTTATAAGCCTGGATATGGCCAGCGGGTTTCATCAAATTCCTATTCACCCGAATTCGACTGAATATACCGCGTTCGTTACTCCTGATGGTCAATATGAATACATGACGATGCCGTTTGGATTGAAGAATGCACCGTCTGTTTTTCAGAGGGCCATTTTCAATGCCTTAGGTGATCTTGCTTATTCATATGTTGTCGTTTATTTGGATGATGTTTTAATTATTGCCGATACGATAGATCAGGCGTTAGAAAGATTAAACACCGTCCTAGATACCCTCGTAAACACCGGATTCTCTTTCAACTTTTCTAAATGTTCTTTCTTGAAGACGTCAGTACTTTATCTGGGTTATGTGATTCATAACGGAGAAGTCCGACCAAACCCAGGTAAAGTACAAGCCTTGAGCTCTTTGCCCGCACCAACGACTGTTACACAGCTCCGGCAATTCATTGGTTTAGCTTCTTACTTTCGAAAATTTGTTTCTAAATTCTCACAGGTAATGAAATCTTTGTATGCTCTCACTTCCGGTAGCAAGAACATAAATTGGACGGATAAACATGAAAAAATTAGGCAAAAAGTAATTTCTATTCTGACCAATGAGCCGGTGCTAATGATTTTTGACCCCAAATATCCAATAGAACTACATACGGATGCTAGTTCCGAAGGATTTGGGGCTATCCTAATGCATAGGGTCGAAGGTAAAAATAGAGTAGTTGAGTATTATAGCAAGCGGACTAGCCCTGCGGAATCTAGATATCATTCTTATGAGTTAGAAACGCTGGCAGTGGTAAACGCCATCAAGCATTTTCGTCACTATCTGCACGGTCGGGAATTTCTTGTTGTCACTGATTGTAATTCTCTGAAGGCATCCAGTGACAAGGTACATTTAAATGACAGGGTTTACAGATGGTGGGCTTACCTGCAAACTTTTACCTTTGACATTATGTATCGGGAAGGCAAACGAATGGCTCATGTAGATTTCTTTTCGAGAAATCCCGTAGATCTGGATCATCGTACGATCAACAAAATTGTAGAGAAAGAAATCAATCTATCTGAAATCTCCGATGATTGGTTGTTAGCAGAACAACGTCGCGACCCACAAATCTCTGAGATCGTCCGTAAGTTGCAAAATGAAGAGCTCGCGGAAGATATTGCGAATACGTATGAATTACGGTCTGGTACACTCCATCGTAAAATACAGAGAAAAGGTAGAACTCTTTGCTTGCCCATTGTCCCAAGGGGTTTTAGGTGGTCCGTCATTAATCATGTGCATCAGTCCATTATGCACTTAGGTTGGGATAAAACGCTTGAGAAACTATACGAGTATTACTGGTTTGAAGGAATGGCGAAATATGTTCGCAAATTCGTTGAGAACTGTCATGCTTGTCGAGTTTCGAAGGCTAGTTCAGGTAAAGTACAAGCTGAACTACATCTCATACCTACGACCAGCATACCCTGGCATACGGTACACATGGATATAACGGGTAAATTAAGTGGTAAGAGTGACTCGAAAGAGTATATCATTGTTTTAGTTGATGCTTTCACGAAATTTGTATACCTGTATCATACTCGTAAATTAGATTCCTTTAATACCATTATAGCACTTAAGTCCGCTATATTTTTATTCGGCAATCCCTGCCGGGTAATAGCAGACCAAGGAAGGTGTTTTACGGGTAAAGATTTCCAAAATTTCTGCCAGAATAGACATATTAGACTTCACTTAATAGCAACTGGTGCGAGTAGGGCCAATGGACAGGTAGAGCGTGTTATGAGTACGCTGAAAAATATGTTAACGACGGTGGAAACGACCGGGCGATCTTGGCAAGACGCGATTGGGGAGATACAACTGGCCTTGAATTGCACTACCAATCGTGTAACCAAATCAAGTCCTCTGGAATTATTAATTGGGAAGGCAGCTAGGCCCTACGGTTTATTGTTGCCTGATAATATTGAGGAAAAGGAAGTAGACATCTTCAATGTAAGGCAACAAGCGATACGGAACATAGAGACTTGCGCCAGTTATGATAAAGACAGGTTTGACAAAACGAAAGCGAAGATAGTTAGGTTTAATCTCGGTGACTTTGTGTTACGTAAGAACGAGGAGAGAAACCAAACAAAGCTAGATCCGAAATTCAAGGGTCCATTCGTGATAACGGAAGTTTTAGAGGGGGATAGATATATTTTAAAAACTCTAGATGGCAAACGATCATATAAGGATAGACACGACAAGTTGAGGAAGATGCCAGATGGTTGTATTCCTGCTGAGTTGGATGTCTGCGGTGATGACAGCGACGGTGATAATAACGATGCGAGCACATTGATCTCTGGGAATCATTAACGCCGCATTGTGGTCATAGTAATATACCCAGTGTAGTGTATGCGCCTTTTTATAATACTCCCAGTGTAGTGTATGCGCCTTTTATAATTCTCCCAGTGTAGTGTGTGCGCCTTTTATAATTCTCCCAGTGTAGTGTATGCGCCTTTTATAATACTCCCAGTGTAGTGCTTGTATTTCTATAATATCCTCACTGGTGCCCTGCGCTTATTATAATATCCTCACTGGTGCCCTGCGCTTATTGTAATATCCTCACTGGTGCCCTGCCCTTATTATAATATCCTCACTGGTGCCCTGCGCTTATTATAATATCCTCACTGGTGCCTTGTGCTTTCTATAATATCCTCACTGGTGTCTTGTGCTTTTTGTTATGCATCCAACGTGGTTATGCGATTCAACAAACTGAGATCTTTGTGTGGAGTCGAAAATGATCTGTCGTGTCATTGCGGTCTGACTGGTGATTTACGGAGTGCAACTGGCACTTTGAATACAAACTATAACACTAGTTTGAGTTCTTTTTCATTTCCTTGCTTGTCAAATTTTTGAACAGAGCTTTGTTGCTGAATTGGACCCTTGACTTATTTGGAACATCTAATCGAATGGTAAATAATATCAGTTACACCGAGTCTAATGTTAAAACTCTGTATTTTAGCTGCGCACGAGGACGTGTGATAGTTAGTATGGCCGTGTCAGAGATGAAATGAAAACCGGAGCCTTCCCTGTGCGATTTTGAGGAGGCCTTTTAATGCTTTAGCCCAGATTTTATCATAACTGTAATTAAGTAATTGTCATCTGTAATTGTTTGACATTTGTGAAAAGCGAAAGTGGGTTCGAGGTGACAACTGGTCGCTGAACGTAGCCACGGTCACGGGATAAACGTTTTGCCTGACGAAGGTGTGGATCGGTTGTATTGTTCTCCCTAGAAATCACATAGAATTGTACTTTAGAGATGTCGATATAATGGGACACACGTTGTATGAGGAATCAATCTCCAGACAGAAACTGCCTAGCAACGGCGTTTGGATCTTTCTCGATGTTTCCAAGGAGTATATAACAAACTTCTGACAGATATTGCCTAGCAACAACGATTGGAACCTTCTCGATGTTTCCAGCGAGAATATAACAAACAAATGCAGTCGGATTACGAAAAAGATTTTAATCAGAGAGGCATTCGTGTGATCGCCTTGGAAAGTGATACATCGAGTAATTTTTTCCGAGTGATTCAGCAAACGTATTTTTTTTGTGTTATAAAATTGTTTAAAGTTTTCCCGTTGACCGTGGATTCGTTTGAACCCCGGATCATTGTTTATAGCGTAAATTAAATTCAATATTTGTAAATTTATTAATCGTTAATTTTCATTATTCGTTAAATTAGTAAATCGTAAGATATATTATTCGTTTCTTTTATTGTTCGATAAAACTTATTATTCTTTAATCTAATTAATAATTTAATTTATCATTTGTTAATCAATCATATCATTTATAAAAATTCATTATTCATAATATTTGTAAAACCTTGTTTATTCGTGTAAATATATTCTCTGTTTTGTAAAACAATGGCTAATTCAAACGAAGAATCGTTACGCGCCTTAAATCCTAATGTTTACCCGACATATATATATATATATATATATATATATATGTGTGCGTGCAATGGTAAATATGACGGCTTATTTTTATGAGTCACTTGCATTATCAATGGAAGTGAATGTTATAAATACCGCCTACTTTACAACATGCGTGTATATATATATAGTGGTGAACATAAGTGAAAATTATATGCATAGTTATAAATGTTGTTTGTTTACTGGTGGATAGCATCAGTGTTTGGTTTCGTGAGTGGCGTACAAATACTTTACAGTTCCACTGTGTGGATTGCTATTCATGTTCTTCCATCCGTCGTTCAGAAAATGGTTGATGAGTTCGCCATCAGTTCTGTACACACATATAAAAATAGTTAATGTATATATGTAGTATCGTGAGTGAGAGGCCTGGGAGTTGGCGGGTGAACCGCGTGGAATGTCGCGAGAGCCGAGGCGTTTGTTTTTGATCGCGTAGTTTTGGAAAGAGGAGACCTACGTGATCTTGGCCACGAGCGGTTGCCAAGGGACGGGAGAAAAGGAATCAACAAACGGAGTTTGCGAGTGGCGTTGCCGAGAGAGTGTTGATTGCATTTTGTGAACGTCGAGTCGTTATCTAATTATTTAGTTGTGCGGTTTTCTGTACGTTTGGTGTGAATAGTTCAGGTTGAACAACAATCGTCTTTTTCTGTCCGATTAACATCTGTATCATCCATTCCTTGTAAATATATTATATCACGATATTACATTTTTGGGGGCTCGTCCGGGATTGGACAAGACAGAAAACGAAACGGTTTAACAGAGCTATTCGAGCTAGTTGTGAATTTACCGGTACGCGGTGCGATAAAAGACGATATCGTTGACTGTTTAAGTTTGTGTAGTGTGAAAAATGGCAAACGTCGGGGACGAACGATTGTCGGGTGAAGAGGGTTCGACGCTGGAGGAGCTGAGGAGTAAGCTCGCGCGAATGAACCTCCCTATATCTGGTGCGAGGTCAGTGCTGATTGCAAGGCTGAATCGGGCGTGTAGGGCTGGACAATCGTATCCTAAGGGATCGACGGGCGGTGAAGAGCTAACCGGTCAACGAGATTTAGGATATGTACAGAGAGCTGAGCGTGATTGTAACGAAGATGAAAATTTTGAGAAAATGAATACGAAGGAGTTGAAGGAGCGCCTCGCTAGTTTGGGTTTAAAAACGACGGGAAGAAAAGTAGAATTACGCGCACGGCTACAAGCGGCCATGGATGGTAATGACATATCGTCGGAAGAAGAAAGCGACGACGAAAGTGAGTATGAAGATGACAAAAAAGACGCAAGAGGATACAAGAGAGGTACGCGAAGGGTGTATCAGGACCGTGATGAATATTGTCGAAGGGCATGTGTTGGTTCGACACTGAGTTTTAGAGACGTCGAAGATGCATTAGAGTCGTTTAGTGGCAACAAAGGTGAAAATGTCGAACGATGGTTCGAGTCGTTCGAGGAAGTCGCTGATACGTGCATGTGGTCGGATGGGCAGAAGGCAGTCTACGCGAGGAAGCTGCTGAAGGGATCAGCGAAAATATTTGCGAGCTTCGAGTGTCATGCCAGGACTTGGCATGAGTTGAAGAGGGGGCTAGTGAAAGAATTTTCGAGGAAGGTCAACAGTAGGCAAGTACATCAGAAACTTGAAGAAACAAAAAAGGAGAGTGATGAAGCATGTTTGGCTTACATGTACCGCATGCTCGAAATAGCCAACCATGTGGACATAGAGGAGGAAGCAAAGGTGGAATACATCGTGGATGGAATAATAGACGACGAGAACAATAAGGCTATATTGTACGGCGCTACATCAATCAAAGAGTTGAGGAAGAGGTTAGTGATGTACGAAGAGCAGAAGAGTCGCAGAGTAAAGTCGATTGTGAAGCCGGCTAAAACCCAGAAGAACGGGAAGCCCAGTCAATCTGTAGATGCAATGAAGAAAAGAAGATGCTTCATTTGCGGTAGTGAGGATCATCTAAGTGTTAAGTGTCCGGAGAGGGGAGAAGGTGTTAGGTGTTCCGAGTGCAGCGGATTTGGACATATTGCAGCGAGGTGTACGGCACGACCGAAAGAGACTTGCGTAGTGTCAAGATCCGAAAAGGGGAAGTATGTGAAGGAAGTGGCGATAGATGATTGTAGGTTTGTGGCACTAGTGGATACGGGTAGTGATCTCACGTTCATTCGATCAGACGAGTATGCGAGGTTAGGGTCACCACCCCTAGGTAAATGCACGCTTAAGTTCGACGGTGTTGGTTCCGCTGGCAATGAGACCTGGGGTGAATTCACCAAGGTAATGACGGTTGATGGGTGTAAACTGCCAATCACTTTGCACGTTGTTTCAAACAAAATATTGACGAAGCACGGCCTGTTGTTAGGCACTGATTTTCTGGATCAGGTAGAGTTACGGGTTAAACGAGGCGAAGTGACTTTCTTGCGGCTTGACGAACAGATTAACAAAGACGTGCCGGATGTGTTTAGAGTTAACGTGGTAGAACAGACCGACGAAACAGACCTAACACACGTACGGGAACCGCATTATCGTGAAGCGATTCGCGATATCGTTAGGGGGTATAGGCCGGAGAAAAAGCGGGACGTTGGGATAACGGCAAAAATCGTTTTAAAGAGTGACAAACCTGTGGTTCGAAGGCCGCGATGATTGGCGCCTTCGGAGAAAAAAGAGGTGGACGAGTTGATGGAATTATGGACAAATGAAGGCACAATAAAACCGTCAAACTCAGAATATGCAAGTCCCATAGTTGTAGTTAGAAAGAAAGATGGTTCTATCAGAGTCTGTGTTGATTTTCGCGAGCTTAATGAACTTATTGAGTGTCCACATTTCCCATTGCCTTTAATTGATGATATTTTAGATGCGTTGCAAGGTACTCAGTTTTTCACAACGTTGGATTTAAAGAATGGTTTTTTTCACGTGTGTTTAGACAAAGACAGCCGAAAATATACATCTTTCGTTACGCCATCGGGGCAATATGAATTTTTGAAGTTGCCGTTTGGTTTAAAGATTTCACCCATTGTGTTTCAGAAGTATATTTCGATGATCTTTAAGGAACTAGTAGGTAAAGGTATTGTTATCGTGTATATGGATGACATTATTATTCTTGCAAAGAATTTAGAGGAGGCGTGGGAACGTTTGCAAATGGTCATAGAGTTAGCTGAGCAGTATGGGCTAATTATAAACTGGGGAAAATGTCGTTTTCTGCAGCAGGAAATTGAATATTTGGGGTATATAGTCTCAAAAAATACCATAAGGCCGTCTACACATAAAACTAGGGCAGTAGCAAACTTTCCCAAGCCAACATCTGTTAAAAAGGTTCAGAGTTTTTTGGGACTTACGGGGTACTTTCGAAAATTTATTAGGGGATACGCGAAGATTGCTAAGCCTTTGACGGATTTGTTGAAAAAGGAGGTAAAATTTCAGTTCGGCGATCGAGAAGTAGAGGCCTTTGAAATCTTGAAAACAGCGCTTGTCAACGAACCAGTGTTAAAGTTGTATAGAATGGGCGCGGAGACTGAGTTGCATACAGACGCGTCCGCAGAGGGTTACGGAGCAATTTTAATGCAACTAGATCTGGACGATGGAAAATTCCATCCGGTCTACTTTGCCAGCGGAAAAACAACTCTCGCCGAGGCAAAGTACACCAGTTACGAACTGGAAGTACTAGCAATTGTAAAAGCGTTGAACAAGTTTAGAATATATCTGTTAGGTATGCCGTTTACTATCGTCACGGATTGCCAAGCGTTTGCTATGACAATGAAAAAGAAAGATTTGTGTGTGCGTGTAGCCAGATGGGCCTTGTTACTAGACGAGTTTAAGTATCAGGTGTGTCATAGGCCAGGTAAAAGCACGCAGCATGTGGATGCTCTGAGTAGAAACCCCCTGCCGAGCACTATGTATGTAACGGAAAGTGAAGACGGGCTGATTGCACGGTTGAGAAGTGCACAGAACAAGGACGTTGAAGTCCGTAGGATTTTAGACGCCGCAACGTGCAATCAGGTCGATGGGTATGTAATAAGGAACAATATTTTGTATAAAGAGTGTAAGGATGATGTGTTAATAGTAGTACCGAAGGCTATGCAGGTTCAGGTAGTCAGGCAGGCGCACGAGCGTGGGCATTTTGGGGTCACCAAAACAGAAGCTATAGTCAAGAAGGACTTTTGGTTTAAGGGGCTACGTGAAAAGGTCGAGCATGTGGTATCTAACTGTCTCGATTGTATCCTAGCCGAACGAAAATTGGGCAAGCAAGAGGGATATCTAAATCCGTTAGACAAAGGTGACACACCGTTAGACACTTACCATATTGACCATGCGGGCCCTATGACAGCTACAAAGAAAAGATACGCACACATCTTTGTAGTAGTGGATGCGTTCACGAAGGTTACGTGGCTTTATCCTACTAGATCTACTGATACCGCGGATGTTATCGATCGACTGAAGAAGCAAGCGGCTGTTTTTGGGAACCCACGACGAATTATCTCTGATCGGGGAACAGCGTTCACATCCAACGCGTTCCAAGAGTATTGCGAAGAGGAAAATATAAAGCATTTATTAGTCACGACGGGGGCGCCGAGGGGGAACGGGCAGGTAGAGAGGCTAAACAGGACACTCATACCTTTACTAAGTAAACTGACTGCCCCTAAACCCGATGATTGGTATAAACATGTCGACCAAGTACAGAAATACCTGAATTTTACATTAAACAGGAGCACGGGAAAAACTCCTTTCCAGCTACTTGTCGGGGTCGAGATGCAAACTAAAGAAGACCCACAGATCCGAAAATTGGTTGAAGAAGAATGGGTGGTGGAAAATTGCTGCTACTCAAGAGGAAAATCGGAGGCACTACAACAAAAGAAGAAAAGGTGCGAAACAGTACCTAAGTGGAGAGTTGGTGGCCATAAAGAGAACGCAGTTTGGCCCAGGATTAAAACTGGGAGGAAGATTTTTGGGTCCGTACCGGATAGTGCGAGCAATGCGGAATGATCGCTACATTGTGGAGAAGGTAGGAGAGCATGAGGGGCCAAAACGGTCATCAACTACTGCTGATTTTATGAAACCTTGGGTCATAAACGCCGAAAGTGACGCATCTGATGACAGCGAGATAGAAGGCAACATCTGAGGGCAGATGTTATTGCAGAATGGCAGAGTGTAGTATCGTGAGTGAGAGGCCTGGGAGTTGGCGGGTGAACCGCGTGGAATGTCGCGAGAGCCGAGGCGATTGTTTTTGATCGCGTAGTTTTGGAAAGAGGAGACCTACGTGATCTTGGCCACGAGCGGTTGCCAAGGGACGGGAGAAAAGGAATCAACAAACGGAGTTTGCGAGTGGCGTTGCCGAGAGAGTGTTGATTGCATTTTGTGAAAGTCGAGTCGTTATCTAATTATTTAGTTGTGCTGTTTTCTGTACGTTTGGTGTGAATAGATCAGGTTGAACAACAATCGTCTTTTTCTGTCCGATTAACATCTGTATCATCCATTCCTTGTAAATATATTATATCACGATATTACATATATATATTATTTATTTTTTTTTATATATATAATTTTCGTTTGGATCTGTTCCTTTGTACGAATACTGTATCCCTGTATATAATATAATATATATAATATGTTATAATTATGTTAGTTGTTATTTATTATATATAGTTTCCTTAACTCTCTCCCCCTTTTTCTTGTTTTTTTTTTTTTTTTTTTTTATTAGTACCTAACATTGCTATTATGATGCTGTATTGCATTGCATTAGCTGTTATTTGTATGTGCGCGCGACGAATTTTTCAACATGGTCGCTCGCGTGTCTCTTTGGTATGGCGCTGGTTTAATGTCAACAGTAACGTGTTGCTGAAATAACTAATTAATTGTTAATCACTATAATTTTATTTAGTAGTGTTTTGTAATATTGTTTTGTGTTTCATGATATTGTGTGTGTCAATACCGTGTGCTACTCTAATGCGATAGCATGGATTGTATTGTTACCGAATTTCAATAGTCATTGTTTCGATTATACGTGACTTGCATTTATGTAAGTCTCGTTTAATTTAGTTAATGTTTTGTGTATTGTGTTACCAGTTATTTCGTGTAGCATAACTTTATTCCTTTGCACCGAGTTCAGTCATGTCTTGTCGTTAATATTTAGTTAGTCTATCTTGATTAATATATATATTTAACAAATATTTAAGAAACAATGGCGAGTGTAGTGGAATCGTTGGACGAAGAAATGGTTTTGATATTGTCGGAAAAGCGTAAAGCATGGGATGCGAACTTTCGCGATATGAGTGCAAAACTCGCCGAATTACAAAGCGGCTTATTCGAACTTAAAACAAAACAAGAACCTAAAACACCCGTATCGCCGCCGACAACGCAACAAGAGACGGTCCAGCCGAGTGGACATACCCAGCCAATTAAGCTAAAAGATGCGATCGAATCGGTGCCAGTGTTTGACGGATATCGACCATCGGTATTCCACTTTTTAAGAGCTTGTGAACGCGCGCGAAATATGATTCCCAGATATCAAGAACCTCAATTGGTAAAATTGTTAGTAAATAAGCTCCGTGGACACGCGCTCCTCGCCATCGAAGACACAGAATTAATGAGTCTAAACGATTTCGGAAACAAATTAAAGGATCTATTCGGCCCAAAGAAATCTCTTAACGAATATAAAGGGGAATTAGGAACGATATTTCAACGACCCGGGGAAGACATATTACATTATATGGATCGCGTTAGAAATCTTAGATTGGCAATAATGGACGGAGAAAGAGGCGACTACGGCATCATATCCCCCGATATCCAAGATACTATAGATTGGGAAACGAAAGAAGCTTTCGTTAAAGGACTTCCGAACGAGGTATATGTGCGAGTAAAAATAGCAGGGTACCATACTTTAGAAGATGCGTATCGTCAAGCCGTCAAAGCAACACACGAATTGAAACAAATAACCGATAGAACGCGACCCCAACGACCGACACCCTCGAACTATTACAGACGCGACAACGCACATCCTTCGAACACTAACAACAATATCAGGAACAACCACCAAGATCGAAGATCGCTACCTCCATCGCAGAATTTTTTGAATTCTACAAGACAAAATATCACGTGTAACTATTGCAAAAAAACCCGGGCATCTAGTGAAAGACTGTTACAAATTTAAAGCCCGAGTAGATGCCGGATTAATCGTACCCTATGCTTCGAGACCATCAGGAAACCAAACACGTCCTTCGGGAGAATGGGGCGAGCCACGAAGGAACGATACGCCGAATCGCCCAAGAGTACAGGCGGCAACCAGGCGACCGGCGCCGACGGCAACAAACACAACAAGGACAGCCACCCCCGCGAGATCGACTCCACCACCCATAACGAGAGACAGAGCGAACGCAATGCCGACCATAAGATCGAACGAACAACCACTAAATATTGTGGGGGAGTCATCCCACAACCAAACGAGGTCACAGACAGAGAATCCAGAATCTCAAGGCAAAAGGAAAAGAGTGAAGCACAAGCAACCGGCGAAGGAGAATCATCAGGAGTTGAATTCAGATTCGGAAGGCGACCTCTCCGAATTATTTCAATAAAATTTAACGATTCCCCAACGACCCCAACTGCACGAATAGTTTCCCCAGATCTAAAGACTAAGACGAGTTTATTATTAGACTCTGGATCGGAAATCAACATTATCAAGAAACCTGCTATACTCGATTCAGCCATCATCGACGAAAAGGAATCAATCGAAGTGCGAGGAATTACGGCAACGAGCCTGGTCTTCTTAGGGCAGACGGTAATACAGGTTGCGGGCCATCCGGTTGTTTTTCATGTAGTCGATGATTCATTGCTAATCGATCAAGACGGAATCCTAGGATCCGAATTTTTTGCAGGTTGTAAGGCTCGTTTAGATTATGAGGGAAAACATATCAGATGGGGAAATATTTATATTCCCTTCGATACTAAAGAAAAAATAATTATACCGAAGCGAAGTTCAATAACGTGTTCGATTAATATCGCTAATCCAGAGATAAAAGAGGGATTTATTCCAAGAATCGAGCCGAACAAGGGAATCTATCTTGGTAATGCAGTTGTGAGGAATCATAAAGGAAAAGGTTACATAAGAGTAATAAATACTACTTCGAGAGATTACGTATTTACAACACCAACGATGGTAATTAAAGAATTTGAAAATCCCCCCCCCCCCGCCCCCGCTTCCTAGGACAGCGTGCAATACAGTTCTAAGATCGGAGGAAAGTAGATACGATAAAATAAATGAGTTACTACGACTCGAACATTTGAACGAAGAAGAAAAGGAAAATGCTAAAAAATTGATTCGTAATAATCAAGATAGGTTTCATATTCCAGGAGATACATTGGAAGCAACCGAAGTTCTGGAACATAGGATAATTACAACGGATAATATACCCATCAATACTAAACAGTATCGATATCCACCAATACATCGAGAAGAAATAAATCGACAGGTCCAAGAACTACTAGATACGGACGTAGTGGAACCATCAATATCTCCATATAACTCCCCGTTATGGATTGTGCCCAAAAACCCGATTCGCAAGGAAATAAGCGCTGGAGATTAGTCATCGATTATAGAAAATTGAACGATAAAACGATTGGCGATGCCTTCCCACTACCCAACATTACAGAAATATTGGATCAATTAGGAAGTGCAAAATATTTTTCCACGTTTGACTTGGCATCGGGCTTTCACCAGATCCGTATGTCACAGGAAGATGCCCACAAAACTGCATTTTCGACACCATACGGGCATTTTCAATTCAAAAGAATGCCCTTTGGATTAAAAGATGCCCCAGCAACATTTCAACGTTTGATGAATTCAATATTATCTGGTCTGCAAGGAATAGTACTATTCGTCTATCTGGATGACATAGTGCTTTATTCCACGTCTCTCCAAGAACACGAAATTAAATTTAATAAATTAATGGAAAGACTGAGGAAAGCTAAATTACGATTACAACCTGATAAGTGCGAATTTTTACGACACGAGGTGAATTATTTAGGACATATAATTAGTGAGGATGGCGTGAAACCCGACCCAAAGAAAGTCGAAGCCGTATCAAAATTTCCACGACCAAAGAGGGCGAAAAATATCAAACAATTTCTGGGACTAGCAGGATATTACAGAAGATTTATACCCCGATTTCCCCAATGTCGCGAAACCATTGACACAACTATTAAAGAAAGACACTTCCTTTAAATGGACAGAAAATCAAGAAAACGCATTCAATAATTTAAAGACAGCGCTAGTGACGAAACCCATCCTGCAATATCCAGACTTTTCGAAACCCTTTAACCTTACTACAGACGCATCAGGATATGCAATAAGCGGTGTACTGAGTCAAGGGCCAATCGGAAAGGATTTGCCGATTGCGTATGCCTCAAGGCTATTAAATCCCGCCGAACAAAACTACTCTACCATAGAAAAGGAGTGTCTGGCAATTGTTTACAGCGCAATGCACTTCCGACCGTATCTTTACGGAAGAAAGTTTACCATCGTAACCGATCATAAACCTTTAGTGTGGATGCATTCTATCAAAGATCCTACTTCAGGAATTTGGAAATGGAAATTAAAGTTATCGGACTTCGAATTTGATATTGTATACAAAGAAGGCAGGGCGAACGCAAACGCAGACGCATTATCTAGGAACCCTCCGGAAGTTTGTTTACCAATCGGAAAGAGAGAGGAAGTCTCACCGATTCGCTATCCTGTCTCAAAAAGATTCGAAATAGATACGTCAACCGAAGACTCTCCCATATTCGAAGCTAAACCACACGTCTTGCTTCAATCCAGTGATTCTAAAAATCAAGGAAAGGGTTTTACCCGAAAACATTTTACAATAGAAGAAACCCCCATAAAATATTTAGACCAAGCATTAGCAGAAATCGATGTAAGTACAGATAGAGAAATAACCAATCGAGAAAAAGAAGGCACAGATACAACAAGCGAAAAAGAGACCTCCACTGTAATTCCAGAACTAATTCAACAACGAGAAAAGGACACGAGACCTACGGTAATTGCGGAACTAAGAATTTCAGAAACCCGAGACTCAATTGCGAGAGTAAATGACCATAAAGTAGTATTTATAGATATACATGGCAATCCGATAGATAAAGGAGCCTTACAAATGAAGGAAACGGGAAAATTACCTCGTTATGAAGATTTAATGTTAGAAAAAGCAAGATTGAATTACGATTCTGGAAAATACATTGTATTCCTACCGATAAAGGAAAATAGAAATATTCCAATAACACCAGAAAATTTATTAAACTCGCTAAGATCTCTATTAGACGCAGTAAATGAAAAACAGTTAACTTCGTTCAGCATTAGCAAAGGAAACTTGGAGGAAATACCCTGGCGATATACAATCAGAAAATTAAAGGAAATATTTATGGAAAAAACCTTAACCATCACCATTTGCACTGGGGAAGTAATTACCCCATCTGTGGAAGCGCGGAACAACATAATACGAGAAAAACATGAATCAAGCGTAGCAGGACACAAAGGAATAACAAAAACTTATCAAAGAATACGACAACATTACTATTGGGAAAATATGAAAAAGGAAATTCAAGATTACGTAAGAACATGTAAGGAATGTCAATTGAAGAAACTCACAAGAATAAAAGCAAAGCAACCAATGGTACTTACAGACACACCAGGTAAAGCGTTCGATAAGGTTAGTATGGATATTATAGGTCCATTACCAAAAACCCAAAAGGGAAACGAATATATATTAACTATCCAAGACTTATTAACAAAATACTCAATTGGGATTCCACTAGGAGGAATCTCTTCAGCGGAGATAGCGGACGATCATGTAAAGCGATTTATTTGTCGTTTCGGGTCACCGAGAGCTATTCTCACTGATCAAGGAACGAACTTTACATCCTCACTAATGAAGAAAGTAGCAAAGAGATTCCGCATCAAACAATATACCACGACGGCATATCATCCACAAAGTAACGGTTCAATCGAAAGATCTCACCACGTGCTGATAGAATATCTCAAATTATACATTGAAAATTCCAAAAATTGGGACGAATGGGTAAAATTAGCTATGTTTTCCTATAATACCTCTGTACACGAAGGAACGATATTCTCCCCGCACGAATTAGTTTTTGGACATCTAGCCAGAGAACCTACTGGTGAAGTAATAATCGAAGAGAACATGGAACCAACTTACGCAGAATATGTCGAAGATCTGTTCGATAAAATTAACACCGTACAACGAATGGCAAGAGAAAATTTGATAAAATCCAAACTAAGATCAAAAGAATATTACGACCGACGAATCAACCCCCAAGATTTTAAAGTAGGAGATTCGATATATTTACTAAAAGAACCCAGTAAAGGAAAATTCTCCGATCAATATACTGGACCATACAAAGTGCTAGAAGTCTTGCAGAACCAAAACGTCAAGATCGAAGTAAAAGGGATTCCGCGAACGGTGCATTTAAACAAGTTAAAACTAGCGCATAATCGAAATAAGCAATGAATAAAGCGATTTCAGTGGGCAACGTAGTGCGGTAGTATATGTTATAGTGCTGTTCGTCGAATAATACAGATATCGAACACCTAAAAGGAAAAAGGAAAATTATTATACGTGTTTCAATTATTGCTTAAATATAAAACGTGTTAACTCAATGAACAATTAACTAGTGAAAGTGAAAGTTACCTTGTGAACAAGTGATCAACATACAAGAAAGTGTACGTGCAAGTATAGGTTATGGATCGTTGTTCGTGGAACACAATGTATGACAGCTACCTAAAATAAGTGAATAAATTAGTTTCAATTGTCTCGGTGCAAAATACAAGGTTACTAAATGTTATAATTATATTATGGATAAATCAAAAGGAGGTGTAACACTGTTCGTCGAATAATACAGATAGCGAAAACCTAAAAAGAAAAAGGGAAAATTATTATGTGTACTCCAATTATTGTTTGAATATACAACATGTCGATTCAATAAATAATTAAAAGAGGGGAAGTGAAAGTTACCTTGTAAACAAGTAATCATCATACAAGAAGGTCTACATGCAAAATAGGTTATGGCTCCCTGCTTGCGGAACACCATGTACCAGCTGAAAATAAACGAACGAATTAACTTCAATTGCCTTAATGCAAAGAGCAGCATCGCTAAATGTTATAACGGTGCTGTGGAGGCGTGGCACTGTTCGTCGAATGACACAGATAGCGGAAACTTGGAAAAAGAAAAGAAGTTTATTACGAGTGTTCCAATTACTGTTTGAATGTAAAACGTGTTAGTTCAACGAATAACGAAAACAGTGAAAGTGCAACTTACCTCGTGAACAATCAATCACCATACAAGGAAGTGTACATGCATGGATTTCGCAGATTAACAAGAAGAAATAAAATAGCTGATAAATATAGAAAGTGGTTAGAAAATAATTAAGATAGATTAATTGAGAGTTAGTAATAAATATAACCGGAGTAAAAGGATATTTTATTATGTATTAATCTACGTAGTATTGTTATATTATTATATCTAACATGTAGAAATGGATTTTGTACGCATATATGTATATAATTCCAATCCAAGTAGTATTCATAATATTTATTTTCACTGATAACAAGTACAATAAACCTAAAATAAAACAAAGGTATTAACAATAAAAAAAGAACAAAAAAAAAGAAAAAGGGGAAGAAGAAAAAAAGAAGAAAAAAAAGGAAAGAAAAAAAAGGAAAGAAAAAAATATAATATATATAAATATAAAATTTTCTTTTTCTATAAAAGGTTATTCCTATTTCTGATAAACTCGAGAAATGAAAACATTATACCATGATAGACTGACGCAAAGATACACCACACAGAAGAAACTAATAGAGAACGCTTTAAGCTTGGCAAACTTACCGCCCGACGAATTTGCATACACCATAACCAAAACCCAGGACACATGGCTTTGATTGTTATTTAATAAGGTTTTGGGTTTATAAAATAACGATTCACTTAGATTCGTTTTCTCCAATATATTTCAGTCTTATAACACGTCTTACCACACAGGAATCTCCAAGTCAATAGAACAACGTGGTCGACTTCTAAGACAAAAGAGCGTCGTTAGAAGTCGTACCAACTTAGCTTGTAGTAAGCAGCGATCGTACCAACTTAACATTTCTCAACACTCCCCTTTGATCGCTAGTTTCTACAAGCCCCATAGCTTTGGTAAATTGCTGAGTCTTAATCCTATTTAGGCCTTTGGTGAGAATGTCAGCCACATTCTCAGGACTAGGTACATAAGTATAATCTAGTATCCCCCTCGATACGCAGTTCTTAACGTAAAAGTAACGCACTTGGACGTGCTTAGAACTCTCAGCAACTATTTCGTCCTTTGACCATGAAATAGCTCCGATATTATCGCAGAATATCTTGCAGGGGCGAGGGCAATATGACAGTTGACCCAATTCCTTTAACAGTAAAGAAATCCACACTGTTTCCCTTGCTGCTTCCTGCATTGCCACAAATTCCGCTTCGCACGTCGATTGAGCTATAATCGGTTGTTTTTTGGATAGCCAGGATATCGCACCACCAGCGAGTATGAACACATACCCGCTCCTGGATTTCCTGTCTACCGTACAACCCACAAAATCCGAGTCGCAAAACACCTTCAGAGGTTGCCCGGTCCTTTGGTATACTACCTTCAAGTCTTTGGTCTTTAGTAAATATCTGAATACCCGCTTCACTGCTTTCCAATCGGATACAGTCGGATTCGCGCATCTTTGGCTTAGTTTCCCTATTGCACACGAAACATCAGGACGACTTACAGTAGCTACATACATTATGTGCCCCACAGCTTGTTCATACAATTTACTGTCGAAAGGCTCATCACGTTCAATATCAAAACCAGCCTCGCATTCTCTAGCTAGCGGTGTCGACACTCCCACCACCCCAACCTCACGAGTAATGTCAAACAGATCCAGCATTTGACCTATCTGTACAGATTGATCGAATACTACAGTGGTGCTGTTTGGCTTACTCAGGTGGATGGACAGAAATTGAGTGTCTACACCTAGCATTCTAACATCTAATTTGTCCTTAATCCTAGTTTTGAATATCTCAATCCACTCATTCGTCCCAAACACAAGGATGTCGTCCACATACACAGCTACAATAAATTTTTTAGACGCATCCACATACACACATGGACCACTCACTCATGGGTTCAGACTCATACCTCTTAAAATGCTATTGATGTGTCTAAACCACATTCTTCCAGCTTGCTTCAGTCCATACAGGCTCTTTTTGAGCTTACACACAAATCTAGTTCTGTCTTTACCTGGAAATCTAAAGAGTTCTGGTTGCTCCATGTGTATATCCTCATCCAGAGGGTTGTTGAGATACGCACATTCCACATCGATGTGCTCGTAAACCCACTCATTTTCCGCACATAGAGCAAGCAGAATTCTTAGAGTTCTGCGTTTTGCTATTGGATTAAAGGTTTCTGAATAATCTACTCCAGGCCTCTGCCAGAATCCCCGAGCTACTAGCCTAGCCTTATACCTATCAGGGTCTCTCTTTATCACAAGCACCCACTTACAGTCTATAACGTTTTTATTTAAGGGTCTTTGCACAATGTCCCACACATCTTTACTTTTTAGATTGTCTAGTTCCTTCCTTATTGCATCAGTCCATTTTTGAGCGTCTGGCCCCCTCAGGGCTTCATACACATTCACAGGTACACACACGTTTTGAGTTTTACAAACAGTCGCAGTGTGAGCACAACAATCACATATTCTTGGTTTGTGTAGTCTTGCCGACCTCCTCGGCACAAACGGTACACTCACAGTATTCACTGGATTGTCCTCACACGTTAAACTGTCCATAAAGTAGTCGGTTTCCCCTTCGTCGTTTTCTCCGTCACTCTGTGTCTCGACGTCAGTTTGACCGGCTTCTCCCCTATGTTCAAAGGTTTCTACATCCCATATCCATTCCGAGGACTTATCCTTTATATGGTTAGTTTCCGCCTTAGCGCTCTTGTAGGGAAACGTGTTCTCCTCGAACCTGACATGACAGGATATTATCACCTTTTGGATCTTCGGTAGGTAAATTCTATAACCTTTGACCTGTCTGTCATATCCCACAAATATCCCCTCATCCGCTCTGCTCTCGAATTTTCCTCCGCTTGGACTCTTTAGATGCCAGACTCTGCATCCAAACACTCTCAGTCTGTTTATCTCCCCTTGGAGGTCACATCCCTTACCCTTCCATAATTCCAGTGGGATCTTGTCTCCGATGGCAGCGGATGGGCATAGGTTTCTTATGTGGCATGCCGTGTTCACAGCCTCCCCCCACAGATAGTCAGGGAGTCCAGATTGGATGAGTAAACATCTGGACATCTCGACCAGGGTTCTGTTCGCTCGTTCAGAGACCCCATTTTGTTCAGGGTTTCTAGGAACAGTTTTCCTGTGTAAGATGCCTTTCTCCTTCAGGTAGTTCTCGAAGTTTTCTCCTGTGTACTCACCCCCGTTATCTGTTTGAAGGGCACTTATCTTGGATTGGTGTAAAGCCTCCACCTCCGCCTGGTACTCCTTGAAGCACTTGAGTACTTCATTCTTCCTACTGATGATTCTGACGTTGACACATGTGGTGGGCTGTCTTCGGAAATGGTACTTTTGTCATTTTCCCTTTCACGCAGACCCCGCATGGTTCCTCATGTATCCTAGAGCCCTCCTTCACGTTCCTCACAGGGATCTTTCTCATCGCGTCCCCATGTAGATGACCTAACCTCTCATGCCATGACACGATACCTTTGTACGCCTTAGCTTCAATAACCTCGGCGTGGTCGTCATCATTTCCAGGTTCTTCTTGATCGTTCTCCATGGAAACGTTTGCTACATGCCTCTCAGGTGGTATTGTCTCTAGGTAGTACACGTTGTCTCCTACCTTTGAGTTAAATACCACATCCCCATGCCAATTGAGTGATCGAGATTAGATTTACATCTAATTCAGGCACCCACAGGGCGTTCGACAAGGATAGACTCCACCCGCCACAGGCTTTGGTCATCTTCACGACGATCGTGCCTTTTCCCTTGACTTCCAGGTACCCCTTACCAATCCGGATCTGTCCAGTCGCAGGCACGAAGTCCACGAACCGATACCTATCCGGGGTCATATGGTTTGAGGCTCCCGAGTCAAGATAGCTGATCCTGTCCCTTTCCACGTGGTTGATAGATGATAAAGCCAGTGTGGAGATAAGTCCCTTGGATCTCGGTTTATCTTCCGATCCTTTCTCCACTTTGTTTTCTGGGTCTTTCTCTTCCTTGTCTTCTTTTCCCTCATGGCAGTTGTACGATATGTGGCCTCGTTTTCCACATTTATAGCATTTTTTATCCTAAGGGTTTTTGTGCTTTTTCTTAGCGCCATCTTGATTTTGTTGGGGCTTGGTCTTCGATTGTTTGCAAGCCGCCATTGCACTGTTCTTCTCGGAGGGACCCATGGCCGCTTCCATTCTCCTTTCCTCAAGTAGGAGATCGGATTTCACGACCCTCGAGGTTAGATTCTTATCGAGTCTCACCGTCCTAAGATATGTCGCGTAGTTTGGGTCCGCCACGAGGCCGGCTAAGATGAAACACGCCATCATGTGGTCTTCGATTCTTAAACCTGCGTTTAATCCTAACTGGATTAATACCGCAATTACAATGCGCGTTCAAAGATAAAATTTTCTTTTTACTTAGTCGCGGCTCTCTTTTCTTGACCGAAAAACTAAAGACACCGAAGCGCAAAATACTATACAAAATTTCTAAAGATGAGCGCAATAACGAACGTAATAACAATGAACACAAAGAGTGAACAAAATAATTATGAACTGTAATAACGAAGATCGCAATAATAATGAACAAAGAATAATGAACGGTAATAACAATGATCACTATAATAATGAGCGAAGAATAATGAACGTAATAAGAATGTTCACCGGAATAATAATGAGCAATGAATGTAATAAGAATGTTCACCAGAATAATAATGAGCAATGGACGTAATAAGAATGTTCACCGGAATAATAATGAGCCCTGCTCTACGTTGCTTTGCTTATTTATGCCATCCCCCACGGGGTGGTGGTCCGCTGGGGGTACGCTTATGATTGTGTTTGCGATTTTGATGTTTTTCCCTTTCTTGTTGTTTCCCTAGGTTTCGGTGATCGACGTTCGAACAATGTTTGCGGAGGCATTTCCATCAGAGGTTCCTTATTATTATTATTTTTTTCCTTTTATATGTCTTTTGCTTTTATGTATGATATATATATATTTTTTTTTAAATGTGATATCTATTTTATGTTTGTTAAATATATGTATTTTTAATTCTATATTTCCCCCTTTTTAATTATATACATATATATATATATATATATATATATATATATATATATATATATATATATATATATATATATACATGTCGGGTTTACATTAGAATTAGGGTTAGGGGCGTGAATCATCTTACTCGAAGAATAGGGTCTGCGTGTGGCGAGCCACGGGACAGAAACCGTTGGAATGTTTACTGTCGCGTGTCGCCACGAATATTTCTTTTAAGGAGAGCTATAGAATTACTCCATACCTTTGTTAAACAAAGCGTTCAACCCGTAACCGCGGCTACGTTCGGCGACTGACTGTCGCCTCGAGCCCAAGCTCATTATCACAACTCTCGAACAATTACAATCGGATTGAATAACTACAATTGTTCAATTACAGACTCCGGTGTTCTTTCATCTCCGACATATATATATTTTTTACATTTGTAGTTGCGCACTGATTTTATTAAAGAAAAGTGTTAAGAATGTGTTTTCATGATTTATTTCTCGCGACTGACTTCCATTAATCCCTAATATTCCTGTCGCAATACGCGTGTAAATCTAACATGGCTGCTGATAAATGTCATCAGTAAAGTTATAGTGACGGATCTTTAGTTTTTCTTGATATCGAAGTAATTTTCCGTCTGCCGCTCGTTTTTCCTTATTCTACCGCAATTAGAACACTTATTTATTAATATTGTTTTAAAGTGACAAAAGTATTGTTCGTGTGAATATACGTATATCTATATATATATATATATATATATATATATATATATATATATATATATATATGTTGTGTGTCATTTTAATATGGCTAAAGTTTTGTAATTCTTCGATTGCGTTATTTATTGTTTTGAGTAGTTTATTTTATAGAGTATTCGATAATATAAAACATACGCGCACACATACGTATATATATATATATATATATATATACATATATATATATATATACACGTATTCATATGCATATTTCTCCTGGCAGTGTAGTATTCATACGAAATGAAATGTCAATTATTTATTTATCCTTTACCGGAATGTAGGCTAGTTTTAAGTATGTATCTTAGATTATCGATTTGAATCAATAATGTCGAATGCGCATACATTAATAGTAGTTTAGTTTAGAATATAATTTATATATTTATATATAGACATGCATGTTCCGTAATATAGTTCTTATTTTATAATTCTTTACCGGAATGTAGGCTAGTTTTAAGTATGTATCTTAGATTATCGGTTTGATAGAATTCGCACACATATATATATTTCTGACAATGTAACCTTCATTTCTTTAATAATACAATATTGTATGTTTTATGTATTCGTTAAACTATTAGTTTTTGACTTCATGTATACTTATATTTCATAAATTGATAATATTGTATTTATTGCATAGTATTGGAAGCACTGTCTCTAATATTTACTAGGTTATTACATGTTCGGCATATATGTTTATACTTATATGTAACTCTCCAAATTGATTGATTGAAATATATTTATATATATATATATTCCTGGCGTTTCAATTATTTTCCCCTTTTGTAGTTATTCTTATTTCCTGGTTTATTTAGAATTGTGTGTATATGTATTTTGTTTATTGGTTGGATCCGTCAATCGCCCTCGTTTTGTTAATCCTTCCTTTTGTTTCGTAGTGCCGTGTGTTCGTTTGTGCATTCAAATCCTTATTCGCGTGTTTTGTATAGAATGGTTTTCTTGTTCTTGTTACGGCGCGTGCGGAGCGCGGGACGTGACACCCCCGCCCTTGGAGTTCAAATTTCCAAAGGAAATTTGACTGATGGTATCCCTAAGTTCGCTCAAGGCGGACGTAGATGTCGTTGGTAGTTGAGTGACTACCGGTGTTATCGATATCCCTTGAGGTTGTGCAGTTTGATCATCGATATTTCGTCTTCTTTTGAGGTATAGTAGCGGGTGGGTGACTGAGCCGCATATTGCTCCTAATAGGGCGATTCCGCATTCGTAAGTTTCACGTAACTGGTATCCGTGTGCGGCTATATATATTATTGTCTTGATTAGTTTAAATATTGCGAGTATTCCAAATATTGCTGCACTGACAGTTCCAAATTTCATAAAACCAGTCCATAAGCTTGATACGGTATTTTTCGCTATTGTCGTTAATGTGTTTTGTCCATCATTCCCAGGATGTTTACTGTTCCAGGGACGATTGTTTTTCCTGTTGCCCTCTGGCCAATGCGTTCAAGACTGCAGATTTTCTGCCGGGAACATGACGTGGTCCCGTAGTGCATCGAGGTCTTTTGGGTATACATTCCGCTCGTGGCCAACGACGATGGTGCTGAATATCGCCACGTTTGGCGCACGTCCGGGCGGAGTTCCTGTGGTGCGATTCCTTTGCCAAACGGGTAGTTCCGAGTAGCATTTTGTTGTATGTCGTACCTTTACTTGTACCGGAATGCATTTGACTATATGGACCGCTTCTCCTGCGATCAAAGCCATGTGTCCTGGGTTTTGGTTATGGTGTATGCAAATTCGTCGGGCGGTAAGTTTGCCAAGCTTAAAGCGTTCTCTATTAGTTTCTTCTGTGTGGTGTATCTTTGTGTCAGAGTATCATGGTATAATGTTTTCATTTCTCGAGTTTATCAGAAATAGGAATAACCTTTTATAGAAAAAGAAAATTTTATATTTATATATATTTGTTAAGGAAATTCGAGGATATGGGAATACAAATTATTGCCTACATTTCCCACACAACAGTTATACATCTATATTACTCTCTGAAGAACGTCTTGCGCGCACGCTGGTCGCCAACCGACTATCCTAGATTCTTCTAACATCTGGCAACAGTCTTTTGTCTCCACTAAGACCTTGACGCCCTCTGGCCCTTACACACACACTCTCATGTACAGTGTAAATGTATCACTTCCCTAACAATGTTATATTTTTTTCTTTCCTTTTTTCTTCTTCCCCTTTTTCTTTTTTTTTTGTTTTTTTTTTTATTGTTAAAACCTTTGTTTTATTTTAGGTTTTACGTACTTGTTATCAGTGAAAATATATATTATGAATACTACTTGGATTGTAATTATATACATATATGCGTACGTATTGGTAAGTAGTATAAATGAGATTTGTTTCATTGTTATAAATATATAAGTATATATCATCAATAGGAATAAATATCACAAATGTACCTTGTTTTCGAGTATATATATGTCGGATTTGAAATGAAAACCGGAGCCTTCCCTGTGCTATTTTGTGGAGGCCTTTTAATGCTTTAGCCCAGATTTTATCATAACTGTAATTAAGTAATTGTCATCTGTAATTGTTTGACATTTGTGAAAAGCGAAAGTGGGTTCGAGGTGACAACTGGTCGCTGAACGTAGCCACGGTCACGGGATAAACGTTTTGCCTGACGAAGGTGTGGATCGGTTGTATTGTTCTCCCTAGAAATCACATAGAATTGTACTTTAGAGATGTCGATATAATGGGACACACGTTGTATGAGGAATCAATCTCCAGACAGAAACTGCCTAGCAACGGCGTTTGGATCTTTCTCGATGTTTCCAAGGAGTATATAACAAACTTCTGACAGATATTGCCTAGCAACAACGATTGGAACCTTCTCGATGTTTCCAGCGAGAATATAACAAACAAATGCAGTCGGATTACGAAAAAGATTTTAATCAGAGAGGCATTCGTGTGATCGCCTTGAAAAGTGATACATCGAGTAATTTTTTCCGAGTGATTCAGCAAACGTATTTTTTTGTGTTATAAAATTGTTTAAAGTTTTCCCGTTGACCGTGGATTCGTTTGAACCCCGGATCATTGTTTATAGCGTAAATTAAATTCAATATTTGTAAATTTATCAATCGTTAATTTTCATTATTCGTTAAATTAGTAAATCGTAAGATATATTATTCGTTTCTTTTATTGTTCGATAAAACTTATTATTCTTTAATCTAATTAATAATTTAATTTATCATTTGTTAATCAATCATATCATTTATAAAAATTCATTATTCATAATATTTGTAAAACCTTGTTTATTCGTGTAAATATATTCTCTGTTTTGTAAAACAATGGCTAATTCAAACGAAGAATCGTTACGCGCCTTAAATCCTAATGTTTACCCGACATCAGAAGTGGGATCAAGCCCAAGTGTCACTTTGGAACAACTCATGAAAATCATGAACCAGATGACTCAGCCTAGGGAGCAAAAGTCGAATATGGAACCTAAGGATGTAACGTTGTCACGTTTTGATCCTGAAGGCACGGGCGCTGATCCATTCGCGTGGTGCTCATGCACAGATGTGATTTTGAAAGACTATCCGATGCAAGATAGTGTGTTACTTTCTGCTTTAAATCGTGCCCTAAAGGGATCTGCTGCACATTGGCTTTCACAAATAGTGCGTGGTGGAAAACTTTCCTGGCCAACGTTTAAGGAACAATTCCTTTCGCGTTTTGGTGGCAGAGAGACAGCCGCCACGGCATTAATAAGGATGTCCAGAGAACGACCGACGGAGACCGAAACTCTAGGAGCTTACGGTAGTCGCCTCCGTTCCATGTTGCAGATAAAGATGCAAGATCTAACGATGCCCGAAGTACTCAATGCCTTAACTCTTTATATGCTAAACTCACAAGATCAACGCTTTCATCGATTAACGCTCGCAAATAATATCAAGACGGAGGAACAATTTTATGATGAAATGAGAGCTTATCCTTACAACGATCTGCCGGCAACTTTGTTAGGAAATACATCGGAGGAACCTGAAGTTAAACGACGCAAGTTATCGCATTACCGGGTGAAGTGTCATTATTGTGGTACTCTTGGACACAAAATAACGGAGTGTCGCAAGAGGATGCGTAGTGAACAGCGGAAGGATACAAAGGATACAAAGGATACACAACACCAGGAAAGAAACCGTCCAGCTTCATCGTCCAAGGTGGTTTGCTTCAAGTGTCGTGCGGAGGGTCATATCGCACCTGATTGTCCACAACTGCAGAACAGAAAATCCGGCTTCAAGAATGAACGTCGAGTCGACTCCTGTGTGGTAGAGCCTCCAGCTGGTAAGTTAAGTCATCTGGGTGAGTCGTACCCATTTTATTTCGATTCCGGAGCCGAATGCTCATTAATCAAAGAATCCGTAGCTTCGAAATTTTCTGGCAAACGAACGACTGATGTAGTAATAATGCGAGGCATAGGGAATACTTGTGTTAACAGTACATCTCAGATTTTATCCACTGTATGTATTAACGGTTTTACATTGGAGATAACTTTTCATGCCCTTTCTGATAATTACTTAAAATACGATATCATGATTGGTCGTGAAATTTTGAGCCAAGGTTTTGACGTGAATGTTACACGAAACAGTGTCGATATTTGTAAGACAAAAATAGTTAACGCTTGTAGCAGAGTCGCGGAAGATGTAATCAACATTAATGAGGTCGACACTGATGTAGTTGGTAACGATAAAGATCGATTGATTTCTGTTCTCGAGAAATACAAAGAGTCATTTATTACGGGTTTTCCGCGGAATCGTGTAAATACGGGTCAATTAGAAATTCGTTTAATTGATCCCAACGTTACCGTGCAACGAAGACCTTATAGACTCAGTGAGGAGGAGCGGGGAATAGTTCGAGAGAGGATAGGTGAACTGATCCGAGCAAAAATCATAAGACCGAGTAATTCACCATTCGCAAGCCCTTTATTACTTGTTAAAAAAAAGAACGGTTCAGATAGATTATGTGTAGATTACCGAGCATTAAATAAAAACACCGTCGCGGATCGGTACCCTCTTCCTCTCATAGCTGATCAGATCGCGAGACTGAGAGGGGCGAAATACTTTATAAGCCTGGATATGGCCAGCGGGTTTCATCAAATTCCTATTCACCCGAATTCGACTGAATATACCGCGTTCGTTACTCCTGATGGTCAATATGAATACATGACGATGCCGTTTGGATTGAAGAATGCACCGTCTGTTTTTCAGAGGGCCATTTTCAATGCCTTAGGTGATCTTGCTTATTCATATGTTGTCGTTTATTTGGATGATGTTTTAATTATTGCCGATACGATAGATCAGGCGTTAGAAAGATTAAACACCGTCCTAGATACCCTCGTAAACACCGGATTCTCTTTCAACTTTTCTAAATGTTCTTTCTTGAAGACGTCAGTACTTTATCTGGGTTATGTGATTCATAACGGAGAAGTCCGACCAAACCCAGGTAAAGTACAAGCCTTGAGCTCTTTGCCCGCACCAACGACTGTTACACAGCTCCGGCAATTCATTGGTTTAGCTTCTTACTTTCGAAAATTTGTTTCTAAATTCTCACAGGTAATGAAATCTTTGTATGCTCTCACTTCCGGTAGCAAGAACATAAATTGGACGGATAAACATGAAAAAATTAGGCAAAAAGTAATTTCTATTCTGACCAATGAGCCGGTGCTAATGATTTTTGACCCCAAATATCCAATAGAACTACATACGGATGCTAGTTCCGAAGGATTTGGGGCTATCCTAATGCATAGGGTCGAAGGTAAAAATAGAGTAGTTGAGTATTATAGCAAGCGGACTAGCCCTGCGGAATCTAGATATCATTCTTATGAGTTAGAAACGCTGGCAGTGGTAAACGCCATCAAGCATTTTCGTCACTATCTGCACGGTCGGGAATTTCTTGTTGTCACTGATTGTAATTCTCTGAAGGCATCCAGTGACAAGGTACATTTAAATGACAGGGTTTACAGATGGTGGGCTTACCTGCAAACTTTTACCTTTGACATTATGTATCGGGAAGGCAAACGAATGGCTCATGTAGATTTCTTTTCGAGAAATCCCGTAGATCTGGATCATCGTACGATCAACAAAATTGTAGAGAAAGAAATCAATCTATCTGAAATCTCCGATGATTGGTTGTTAGCAGAACAACGTCGCGACCCACAAATCTCTGAGATCGTCCGTAAGTTGCAAAATGAAGAGCTCGCGGAAGATATTGCGAATACGTATGAATTACGGTCTGGTACACTCCATCGTAAAATACAGAGAAAAGGTAGAACTCTTTGCTTGCCCATTGTCCCAAGGGGTTTTAGGTGGTCCGTCATTAATCATGTGCATCAGTCCATTATGCACTTAGGTTGGGATAAAACGCTTGAGAAACTATACGAGTATTACTGGTTTGAAGGAATGGCGAAATATGTTCGCAAATTCGTTGAGAACTGTCATGCTTGTCGAGTTTCGAAGGCTAGTTCAGGTAAAGTACAAGCTGAACTACATCCCATACCTACGACCAGCATACCCTGGCATACGGTACACATGGATATAACGGGTAAATTAAGTGGTAAGAGTGACTCGAAAGAGTATATCATTGTTTTAGTTGATGCTTTCACGAAATTTGTATACCTGTATCATACTCGTAAATTAGATTCCTTTAATACCATTATAGCACTTAAGTCCGCTATATTTTTATTCGGCAATCCCTGCCGGGTAATAGCAGACCAAGGAAGGTGTTTTACGGGTAAAGATTTCCAAAATTTCTGCCAGAATAGACATATTAGACTTCACTTAATAGCAACTGGTGCGAGTAGGGCCAATGGACAGGTAGAGCGTGTTATGAGTACGCTGAAAAATATGTTAACGACGGTGGAAACGACCGGGCGATCTTGGCAAGACGCGATTGGGGAGATACAACTGGCCTTGAATTGCACTACCAATCGTGTAACCAAATCAAGTCCTCTGGAATTATTAATTGGGAAGGCAGCTAGGCCCTACGGTTTATTGTTGCCTGATAATATTGAGGAAAAGGAAGTAGACATCTTCAATGTAAGGCAACAAGCGATACGGAACATAGAGACTTGCGCCAGTTATGATAAAGACAGGTTTGACAAAACGAAAGCGAAGATAGTTAGGTTTAATCTCGGTGACTTTGTGTTACGTAAGAACGAGGAGAGAAACCAAACAAAGCTAGATCCGAAATTCAAGGGTCCATTCGTGATAACGGAAGTTTTAGAGGGGGATAGATATATTTTAAAAACTCTAGATGGCAAACGATCATATAAGGATAGACACGACAAGTTGAGGAAGATGCCAGATGGTTGTATTCCTGCTGAGTTGGATGTCTGCGGTGATGACAGCGACGGTGATAATAACGATGCGAGCACATTGATCTCTGGGAATCATTAACGCCGCATTGTGGTCATAGTAATATACCCAGTGTAGTGTATGCGCCTTTTATAATTCTCCCAGTGTAGTGTGTGCGCCTTTTATAATTCTCCCAGTGTAGTGTATGCGCCTTTTATAATACTCCCAGTGTAGTGCTTGTATTTCTATAATATCTTCACTGGTGCCCTGCGCTTATTATAATATCCTCACTGGTGCCCTGCGCTTATTGTAATATCCTCACTGGTGCCCTGCCCTTATTATAATATCCTCACTGGTGCCCTGCGCTTATTATAATATCCTCACTGGTGCCTTGTGCTTTCTATAATATCCTCACTGGTGTCTTGTGCTTTTTGTTATGCATCCAACGTGGTTATGCGATTCAACAAACTGAGATCTTTGTGTGGAGTCGAAAATGATCTGTCGTGTCATTGCGGTCTGACTGGTGATTTACGGTGTGCAACTGGCACTTTGAATACAAACTATAACACTAGTTTGAGTTCTTTTTCATTTCCTTGCTTGTCAAATTTTTGAACAGAGCTTTGTTGCTGAATTGGACCCTTGACTTATTTGGAACATCTAATCGAATGGTAAATAATATCAGTTACACCGAGTCTAATGTTAAAACTCTGTATTTTAGCTGCACACGAGGACGTGTGATAGTTAGTATGGCCGTGTCAGAGATGAAATGAAAACCGGAGCCTTCCCTGTGCGATTTTGAGGAGGCCTTTTAATGCTTTAGCCCAGATTTTATCATAACTGTAATTAAGTAATTGTCATCTGTAATTGTTTGACATTTGTGAAAAGCGAAAGTGGGTTCGAGGTGACAACTGGTCGCTGAACGTAGCCACGGTCACGGGATAAACGTTTTGCCTGACGAAGGTGTGGATCGGTTGTATTGTTCTCCCTAGAAATCACATAGAATTGTACTTTAGAGATGTCGATATAATGGGACACACGTTGTATGAGGAATCAATCTCCAGACAGAAACTGCCTAGCAACGGCGTTTGGATCTTTCTCGATGTTTCCAAGGAGTATATAACAAACTTCTGACAGATATTGCCTAGCAACAACGATTGGAACCTTCTCGATGTTTCCAGCGAGAATATAACAAACAAATGCAGTCGGATTACGAAAAAGATTTTAATCAGAGAGGCATTCGTGTGATCGCCTTGAAAAGTGATACATCGAGTAATTTTTTCCGAGTGATTCAGCAAACGTATTTTTTTGTGTTATAAAATTGTTTAAAGTTTTCCCGTTGACCGTGGATTCGTTTGAACCCCGGATCATTGTTTATAGCGTAAATTAAATTCAATATTTGTAAATTTATCAATCGTTAATTTTCATTATTCGTTAAATTAGTAAATCGTAAGATATATTATTCGTTTCTTTTATTGTTCGATAAAACTTATTATTCTTTAATCTAATTAATAATTTAATTTATCATTTGTTAATCAATCATATCATTTATAAAAATTCATTATTCATAATATTTGTAAAACCTTGTTTATTCGTGTAAATATATTCTCTGTTTTGTAAAACAATGGCTAATTCAAACGAAGAATCGTTACGCGCCTTAAATCCTAATGTTTACCCGACATATATATATATATATATATATATATATATATATATATATATATATATATATATATATATATATGTGCGTGCAATGGTAAATATGACGGCTTATTTTTATGAGTCACTTGCATTATCAATGGAAGTGAATGTTATAAATACCGCCTACTTTACAACATGCGTGTATATATATATAGTGGTGAACATAAGTGAAAATTATATGCATAGTTATAAATGTTGTTTGTTTACAGGTGGATAGCATCAGTGTTTGGTTTCGTGAGTGGCGTACAAATACTTTACAGTTCCACTGTGTGGATTGCTATTCATGTTCTTCCATCCGTCGTTCAGAAAATGGTTGATGAGTTCGCCATCAGTTCTGTACACACATATAAAAATAGTTAATGTATATATGTAGTATCGTGAGTGAGAGGCCTGGGAGTTGGCGGGTGAACCGCGTGGAATGTCGCGAGAGCCGAGGCGTTTGTTTTTGATCGCGTAGTTTTGGAAAGAGGAGACCTACGTGATCTTGGCCACGAGCGGTTGCCAAGGGACGGGAGAAAAGGAATCAACAAACGGAGTTTGCGAGTGGCGTTGCCGAGAGAGTGTTGATTGCATTTTGTGAAAGTCGAGTCGTTATCTAATTATTTAGTTGTGCTGTTTTCTGTACGTTTGGTGTGAATAGTTCAGGTTGAACAACAATCGTCTTTTTCTGTCCGATTAACATCTGTATCATCCATTCCTTGTAAATATATTATATCACGATATTACATTTTTGGGGGCTCGTCCGGGATTGGACAAGACAGAAAACGAAACGGTTTAACAGAGCTATTCGAGCTAGTTGTGAATTTACCGGTACGCGGTGCGATAAAAGACGATATCGTTGACTGTTTAAGTTTGTGTAGTGTGAAAAATGGCAAACGTCGGGGACGAACGATTGTCGGGTGAAGAGGGTTCGACGCTGGAGGAGCTGAGGAGTAAGCTCGCGCGAATGAACCTCCCTATATCTGGTGCGAGGTCAGTGCTGATTGCAAGGCTGAATCGGGCGTGTAGGGCTGAACAATCGTATCCTAAGGGATCGACGGGCGGTGAAGAGCTAACCGGTCAACGAGATTTAGGATATGTACAGAGAGCTGAGCGTGATTGTAACGAAGATGAAAATTTTGAGAAAATGAATACGAAGGAGTTGAAGGAGCGCCTCGCTAGTTTGGGTTTAAAAACGACGGGAAGAAAAGTAGAATTACGCGCACGGCTACAAGCGGCCATGGATGGTAATGACATATCGTCGGAAGAAGAAAGCGACGACGAAAGTGAGTATGAAGATGACAAAAAAGACGCAAGAGGATACAAGAGAGGTACGCGAAGGGTGTATCAGGACCGTGATGAATATTGTCGAAGGGCATGTGTTGGTTCGACACTGAGTTTTAGAGACGTCGAAGATGCATTAGAGTCGTTTAGTGGCAACAAAGGTGAAAATGTCGAACGATGGTTCGAGTCGTTCGAGGAAGTCGCTGATACGTGCATGTGGTCGGATGGGCAGAAGGCAGTCTACGCGAGGAAGCTGCTGAAGGGATCAGCGAAAATATTTGCGAGCTTCGAGTGTCATGCCAGGACTTGGCATGAGTTGAAGAGGGGGCTAGTGAAAGAATTTTCGAGGAAAGTCAACAGTAGGCAAGTACATCAGAAACTTGAAGAAACAAAAAAGGAGAGTGATGAAGCATGTTTGGCTTACATGTACCGCATGCTCGAAATAGCCAACCATGTGGACATAGAGGAGGAAGCAAAGGTGGAATACATCGTGGATGGAATAATAGACGACGAGAACAATAAGGCTATATTGTACGGCGCTACATCAATCAAAGAGTTGAGGAAGAGGTTAGTGATGTACGAAGAGCAGAAGAGTCGCAGAATAAAGTCGATTGTGAAGCCGGCTAAAACCCAGAAGAACGGGAAGCCCAGTCAATCTGTAGATGCAATGAAGAAAAGAAGATGCTTCATTTGCGGTAGTGAGGATCATCTAAGTGTTAAGTGTCCGGAGAGGGGAGAAGGTGTTAGGTGTTCCGAGTGCAGCGGATTTGGACATATTGCAGCGAGGTGTACGGCACGACCGAAAGAGACTTGCGTAGTGTCAAGATCCGAAAAGGGGAAGTATGTGAAGGAAGTGGCGATAGATGATTGTAGGTTTGTGGCACTAGTGGATACGGGTAGTGATCTCACGTTCATTCGATCAGACGAGTATGCGAGGTTAGGGTCACCACCCCTAGGTAAATGCACGCTTAAGTTCGACGGTGTTGGTTCCGCTGGCAATGAGACCTGGGGTGAATTCACCAAGGTAATGACGGTTGATGGGTGTAAACTGCCAATCACTTTGCACGTTGTTTCAAACAAAATATTGACGAAGCACGGCCTGTTGTTAGGCACTGATTTTCTAGATCAGGTAGAGTTACGGGTTAAACGAGGCGAAATGACTTTCTTGCGGCTTGACGAACAGACTAACAAAGACGTGCCGGATGTGTTTAGAGTTAACGTGGTAGAACAGACCGACGAAACAGACCTAACACACGTACGGGAACCGCATTATCGTGAAGCGATTCGCGATATCGTTAGGGGGTATAGGCCGGAGAAAAAGCGGGACGTTGGGATAACGGCAAAAATCGTTTTAAAGAGTGACAAACCTGTGGTTCGAAGGCCGCGAAGATTGGCGCCTTCGGAGAAAAAAGAGGTGGACGAGTTGATGGAATTATGGACAAATGAAGGCACAATAAAACCGTCAAACTCAGAATATGCAAGTCCCATAGTTGTAGTTAGAAAGAAAGATGGTTCTATCAGAGTCTGTGTTGATTTTCGCGAGCTTAATGAACTTATTGAGTGTCCACATTTCCCATTGCCTTTAATTGATGATATTTTAGATGCATTGCAAGGTACTCAGTTTTTCACAACGTTGGATTTAAAGAATGGTTTTTTTCACGTGTGTTTAGACAAAGACAGCCGAAAATATACATCTTTCGTTACGCCATCGGGGCAATATGAATTTTTGAAGTTGCCGTTTGGTTTAAAGATTTCACCCATTGTGTTTCAGAAGTATATTTCGATGATCTTTAAGGAACTAGTAGGTAAAGGTATTGTTATCGTGTATATGGATGACATTATTATTCTTGCAAAGAATTTAGAGGAGGCGTGGGAACGTTTGCAAATGGTCATAGAGTTAGCTGAGCAGTATGGGCTAATTATAAACTGGGGAAAATGTCGTTTTCTGCAGCAGGAAATTGAATATTTGGGGTATATAGTCTCAAAAAATACCATAAGGCCGTCTACACATAAAACTAGGGCAGTAGCAAACTTTCCCAAGCCAACATCTGTTAAAAAGGTTCAGAGTTTTTTGGGACTTACGGGGTACTTTCGAAAATTTATTAGGGGATACGCGAAGATTGCTAAGCCTTTGACGGATTTGTTGAAAAAGGAGGTAAAATTTCAGTTCGGCGATCGAGAAGTAGAGGCCTTTGAAATCTTGAAAACAGCGCTTGTCAACGAACCAGTGTTAAAGTTGTATAGAATGGGCGCGGAGACTGAGTTGCATACAGACGCGTCCGCAGAGGGTTACGGAGCAATTTTAATGCAACTAGATCTGGACGATGGAAAATTCCATCCGGTCTACTTTGCCAGCGGAAAAACAACTCTCGCCGAGGCAAAGTACACCAGTTACGAACTGGAAGTACTAGCAATTGTAAAAGCGTTGAACAAGTTTAGAATATATCTGTTAGGTATGCCGTTTACTATCGTCACGGATTGCCAAGCGTTTGCTATGACAATGAAAAAGAAAGATTTGTGTGTGCGTGTAGCCAGATGGGCCTTGTTACTAGACGAGTTTAAGTATCAGGTGTGTCATAGGCCAGGTAAAAGCACGCAGCATGTGGATGCTCTGAGTAGAAACCCCCTGCCGAGCACTATGTATGTAACGGAAAGTGAAGACGGGCTGATTGCACGGTTGAGAAGTGCACAGAACAAGGACGTTGAAGTCCGTAGGATTTTAGACGCCGCAACGTGCAATCAGGTCGATGGGTATGTAATAAGGAACAATATTTTGTATAAAGAGTGTAAGGATGATGTGTTAATAGTAGTACCGAAGGCTATGCAGGTTCAGGTAGTCAGGCAGGCGCACGAGCGTGGGCATTTTGGGGTCACCAAAACAGAAGCTATAGTCAAGAAGGACTTTTGGTTTAAGGGGCTACGTGAAAAGGTCGAGCATGTGGTATCTAACTGTCTCGATTGTATCCTAGCCGAACGAAAATTGGGCAAGCAAGAGGGATATCTAAATCCGTTAGACAAAGGTGACACACCGTTAGACACTTACCATATTGACCATGCGGGCCCTATGACAGCTACAAAGAAAAGATACGCACACATCTTTGTAGTAGTGGATGCGTTCACGAAGGTTACGTGGCTTTATCCTACTAGATCTACTGATACCGCGGATGTTATCGATCGACTGAAGAAGCAAGCGGCTGTTTTTGGGAACCCACGACGAATTATCTCTGATCGGGGAACAGCGTTCACATCCAACGCGTTCCAAGAGTATTGCGAAGAGGAAAATATAAAGCATTTATTAGTCACGACGGGGGCGCCGAGGGGGAACGGGCAGGTAGAGAGGGTAAACAGGACACTCATACCTTTACTAAGTAAACTGACTGCCCCTAAACCCGATGATTGGTATAAACATGTCGACCAAGTACAGAAATACCTGAATTTTACATTAAACAGGAGCACGGGAAAAACTCCTTTCCAGCTACTTGTCGGGGTCGAGATGCAAACTAAAGAAGACCCACAGATCCGAAAATTGGTTGAAGAAGAATGGGTGGTGGAAAATTGCTGCTACTCAAGAGGAAAATCGGAGGCACTACAACAAAAGAAGAAAAGGTGCGAAACAGTACCTAAGTGGAGAGTTGGTGGCCATAAAGAGAACGCAGTTTGGCCCAGGATTAAAACTGGGAGGAAGATTTTTGGGTCCGTACCGGATAGTGCGAGCAATGCGGAATGATCGCTACATTGTGGAGAAGGTAGGAGAGCATGAGGGGCCAAAACGGTCATCAACTACTGCTGATTTTATGAAACCTTGGGTCATAAACGCCGAAAGTGACGCATCTGATGACAGCGAGATAGAAGGCAACATCTGAGGGCAGATGTTATTGCAGAATGGCAGAGTGTAGTATCGTGAGTGAGAGGCCTGGGAGTTGGCGGGTGAACCGCGTGGAATGTCGCGAGAGCCGAGGCGATTGTTTTTGATCGCGTAGTTTTGGAAAGAGGAGACCTACGTGATCTTGGCCACGAGCGGTTGCCAAGGGACGGGAGAAAAGGAATCAACAAACGGAGTTTGCGAGTGGCGTTGCCGAGAGAGTGTTGATTGCATTTTGTGAAAGTCGAGTCGTTATCTAATTATTTAGTTGTGCTGTTTTCTGTACGTTTGGTGTGAATAGATCAGGTTGAACAACAATCGTCTTTTTCTGTCCGATTAACATCTGTATCATCCATTCCTTGTAAATATATTATATCACGATATTACATATATATATTATTTATTTTTTTTTATATATATAATTTTCGTTTGGATCTGTTCCTTTGTACGAATACTGTATCCCTGTATATAATATAATATATATAATATGTTATAATTATGTTAGTTGTTATTTATTATATATAGTTTCCTTAACTCTCTCCCCCTTTTTCTTGTTTTTTTTTTTTTTTTTTTTTATTAGTACCTAACATTGCTATTATGATGCTGTATTGCATTGCATTAGCTGTTATTTGTATGTGCGCGCGACGAATTTTTCAACATGGTCGCTCGCGTGTCTCTTTGGTATGGCGCTGGTTTAATGTCAACAGTAACGTGTTGCTGAAATAACTAATTAATTGTTAATCACTATAATTTTATTTAGTAGTGTTTTGTAATATTGTTTTGTGTTTCATGATATTGTGTGTGTCAATACCGTGTGCTACTCTAATGCGATAGCATGGATTGTATTGTTACCGAATTTCAATAGTCATTGTTTCGATTATACGTGACTTGCATTTATGTAAGTCTCGTTTAATTTAGTTAATGTTTTGTGTATTGTGTTACCAGTTATTTCGTGTAGCATAACTTTATTCCTTTGCACCGAGTTCAGTCATGTCTTGTCGTTAATATTTAGTTAGTCTATCTTGATTAATATATATATTTAACAAATATTTAAGAAACAATGGCGAGTGTAGTGGAATCGTTGGACGAAGAAATGGTTTTGATATTGTCGGAAAAGCGTAAAGCATGGGATGCGAACTTTCGCGATATGAGTGCAAAACTCGCCGAATTACAAAGCGGCTTATTCGAACTTAAAACAAAACAAGAACCTAAAACACCCGTATCGCCGCCGACAACGCAACAAGAGACGGTCCAGCCGAGTGGACATACCCAGCCAATTAAGCTAAAAGATGCGATCGAATCGGTGCCAGTGTTTGACGGATATCGACCATCGGTATTCCACTTTTTAAGAGCTTGTGAACGCGCGCGAAATATGATTCCCAGATATCAAGAACCTCAATTGGTAAAATTGTTAGTAAATAAGCTCCGTGGACACGCGCTCCTCGCCATCGAAGACACAGAATTAATGAGTCTAAACGATTTCGGAAACAAATTAAAGGATCTATTCGGCCCAAAGAAATCTCTTAACGAATATAAAGGGGAATTAGGAACGATATTTCAACGACCCGGGGAAGACATATTACATTATATGGATCGCGTTAGAAATCTTAGATTGGCAATAATGGACGGAGAAAGAGGCGACTACGGCATCATATCCCCCGATATCCAAGATACTATAGATTGGGAAACGAAAGAAGCTTTCGTTAAAGGACTTCCGAACGAGGTATATGTGCGAGTAAAAATAGCAGGGTACCATACTTTAGAAGATGCGTATCGTCAAGCCGTCAAAGCAACACACGAATTGAAACAAATAACCGATAGAACGCGACCCCAACGACCGACACCCTCGAACTATTACAGACGCGACAACGCACATCCTTCGAACACTAACAACAATATCAGGAACAACCACCAAGATCGAAGATCGCTACCTCCATCGCAGAATTTTTTGAATTCTACAAGACAAAATATCACGTGTAACTATTGCAAAAAAACCCGGGCATCTAGTGAAAGACTGTTACAAATTTAAAGCCCGAGTAGATGCCGGATTAATCGTACCCTATGCTTCGAGACCATCAGGAAACCAAACACGTCCTTCGGGAGAATGGGGCGAGCCACGAAGGAACGATACGCCGAATCGCCCAAGAGTACAGGCGGCAACCAGGCGACCGGCGCCGACGGCAACAAACACAACAAGGACAGCCACCCCCGCGAGATCGACTCCACCACCCATAACGAGAGACAGAGCGAACGCAATGCCGACCATAAGATCGAACGAACAACCACTAAATATTGTGGGGGAGTCATCCCACAACCAAACGAGGTCACAGACAGAGAATCCAGAATCTCAAGGCAAAAGGAAAAGAGTGAAGCACAAGCAACCGGCGAAGGAAAATCATCAGGAGTTGAATTCAGATTCGGAAGGCGACCTCTCCGAATTATTTCAATAAAATTTAACGATTCCCCAACGACCCCAACTGCACGAATAGTTTCCCCAGATCTAAAGACTAAGACGAGTTTATTATTAGACTCTGGATCGGAAATCAACATTATCAAGAAACCTGCTATACTCGATTCAGCCATCATCGACGAAAAGGAATCAATCGAAGTGCGAGGAATTACGGCAACGAGCCTGGTCTTCTTAGGGCAGACGGTAATACAGGTTGCGGGCCATCCGGTTGTTTTTCATGTAGTCGATGATTCATTGCTAATCGATCAAGACGGAATCCTAGGATCCGAATTTTTTGCAGGTTGTAAGGCTCGTTTAGATTATGAGGGAAAACATATCAGATGGGGAAATATTTATATTCCCTTCGATACTAAAGAAAAAATAATTATACCGAAGCGAAGTTCAATAACGTGTTCGATTAATATCGCTAATCCAGAGATAAAAGAGGGATTTATTCCAAGAATCGAGCCGAACAAGGGAATCTATCTTGGTAATGCAGTTGTGAGGAATCATAAAGGAAAAGGTTACATAAGAGTAATAAATACTACTTCGAGAGATTACGTATTTACAACACCAACGATGGTAATTAAAGAATTTGAAAATCCCCCCCCCCCCCCCCCGCCCCCGCTTCCTAGGACAGCGTGCAATACAGTTCTAAGATCGGAGGAAAGTAGATACGATAAAATAAATGAGTTACTA